>NC_053390.1:140302967-140602967 GCF_905171765.1 Bufo bufo | reverse complement strand
ATGAAAAAAAGAAATTAAAAAAAAAATCAGCATTTTCCACTAACTTGTGACAAAAAATAAAAAATTCTAGGAACTCTCCATGCCCCTCACGGAATACCTTGGGGTGTCTTCTTTCCAAAATGGGGTCACTTGTGGGGTAGTTATACTGCCCTGGCATTTTCCAGGGGCCCTAATGTGTGGTAAGTAGGTAAATGACCTGTGAAATCCTAAAGGTGCTCTTTGGAATATGGGCCCCTTTGCCCACCTAGGCTGCAAAAAAGTGTCACACATGTGGCATCGCCGTATTCAGAAGAAGTTGGGGAATGTGTTTTGGGGTGTCATTTTACGTATACCCTTGCTGGGTGAGAGAAATATCTTGGCAAAAGACAACTTTTCCCATTTTTTTATACAAAGTTGGCATTTGACCAAGATATTTATCTCACCCAGCATGGGTATATGTAAAATGACACCCCAAAACACATTCCCCAACTTCTCCTGAGTACGGCGATACCAGATGTGTGACACTTTTTTG
The DNA here is from genome assembly GCF_905171765.1 of Bufo bufo. Classification (NCBI taxonomy): domain Eukaryota; kingdom Metazoa; phylum Chordata; class Amphibia; order Anura; family Bufonidae; genus Bufo; species Bufo bufo. The sequence continues at coordinate 140,602,456 of NC_053390.1, read as the reverse complement.
CAGCCTAGATGCGCAAAGGTGCCCAAATTCCTTTTAGGAGGGCATTTTTAGACATTTGGATACCAGACTTCTCACGCTTTGGGGCCCCTAGAATGCCAGGGCAGTATAAATACCCCACACGTGACCCCATTTTGGAAAGAAGACACCCCAAGGTATTCAATGAGGGACATGGCGAGTTCATAGAAATTTTTTTTTTTTGGCACAAGTTAGCGGAAATTGATATTTTTAATTTTTTTCTCACAAAGTCTCCCGTTCCGCTAACTTGGGACAAAAATTTCAATCTTTCATGGACTCAATATGCCCCTCACGGAATACCTGGGGGTGTCTTCTTTCCGAAATGGGGTCACATGTGGGGTATTTATACTGCCCTGGCATTCTAGGGGCCCTAAAGCGTGAGAAGAAGTCTGGAATATAAATGTCTAAAAAATTTTACGCATTTGGATTCCGTGAGGGGTATGGTGAGTTCATGTGAGATTTTATTTTTTGACACAAGTTAGTGGAATATGAGACTTTGTAAGAAAAAATAATAATAATTCCGCTAACTTGGGCCAAAAAAATGTCTGAATGGAGCCTTACAGAGGGTGATCAATGACAGGGGGGGTGATCAATGACAGGGGGGGTGATCAATGACAGGGGGGGTGATCAATGACAGGGGGGGTGATCAATGACAGGGGGGGTGATCAATGACAGGGGGGTGATCAATGACAGGGGGGTGATCAGGGAGTCTATATGGGGTGATAACCACAGTCATTGATCATGCCCCTGTAAGGCTTCATTCAGACGTCCGGATGCGTTTTGCGGATCCGATCCATCTATCAGTGCATCCGTAAAAATCATGCGGACATCTGAATGGAGCTTTACAGGGGGGTAATCAATGACAGGGGGGTGATCAGGGAGTCTATATGGGGTGATAACCACAGTCATTGATCATGCCCCTGTAAGGCTTCATTCAGACGTCCGGATGCGTTTTGCGGATCCGATCCATCTATCAGTGCATCCGTGAAAATCATGCGGACATCTGAATGGAGCTTTACAGGGGGGTAATCAATGACAGGGGGGTGATCAGGGAGTCTATATGGGGTGATAACCACAGTCATTGATCATGCCCCTGTAAGGCTTCATTCAGACGTCCGGATGCGTTTTGCGGATCCGATCCATCTATCAGTGGATCCGTAAAAATCATGCGGACGTCTGAATGGAGCTTTACAGGGGGGTAATCAATGACAGGGGGGTGATCAGGGAGTCTATATGGGGTGATAACCACAGTCATTGATCACGCCCCTGTAAGGCTTCATTCAGACGTCCGGATGCGTTTTGCGGATCCGATCCATCTATCAGTGGATCCGTAAAAATCATGCGGACGTCTGAATGGAGCTTTACAGGGGGTTGATCAATGACAGGGGGGTAATCAATGACAGGGGGGTAATCAATGACAGGGGGGTGATCAGGGAGTCTATATGGGGTGATCAGGGGTGATCAGGGGCTAATAAGGGGTTAATAAGTGACGGGGGGGGGGGGTGTAGTGTAGTGTAGTGGTGCTTGGTGCTACTTTACTGAGCTACCTGTGTCCTCTGGTGGTCGATCCAAACAAAGGGGACCACCAGAGGACCAGGTAGCAGGTATATTAGACGCTGTTATCAAAACAGCGTCTAATATACCTGTTAGGGGTTAAAAAAAACACATCTCCAGCCTGCCAGCGAACGATCGCCGCTGGCAGGCTGGAGATCAACTCTCTTACCTTCCGTTCCTGTGAGCGCGCGCGCCTGTGTGCGCGCGTTCACAGGAAATCTCGGCCATCGCGAGATGGCGCATATATGCGTGACTCTGCGCAGGGCTGCCACCTCCGGAACGCGATCCTGCGTTAGGCGGTCCGGAGGTGGTTAATTAATTTCTCTGTCCACTTCGGTAACTTTGCTGAGGTGGTCGCACATGCTTAATCCCATCCTTGAAATTCCACCAGCCGTATCTACTGTTAGAAGATGTAACAGTTACAAGGAGAGAACTGCAGTAGAAAGGACATGCCCCATGAGAATTGACACATCCTTAAAGAGGACCTTTCACCGATTCTTACCCTATGAACTAACTATACAGACATGTGGAGCGGCGCCCGGGGATCTCACTGTACTTACTATTATCCCCGGGCGCCGCTCCGTTCTCCTGCTATGCCCTCCGGTATCTCCGTTCCCTAAGTTATGGTAGGCGGAGTCTGCTCTAGCGCTGGCCAATCGCATTGCAGAGCTCACAGCTTTGGAGAAAATAACCTCCCAGGCTGTGAGCTCTGCGCTGCGATTGGCCAGCGCTAGAGCAGACTCCGCCTACCATAACTTAGGGACTGGAATCTCCGCCTACTATAACTTAGTGAGCGGAGATACCGGAGGGCATAACGGGAGAACGGAGCGGCGCCCAGGGATAATAGTAAGTGCAGTGAGATCCCCGGGTGCCGCTCCACATGTCTGTATAGTTAGTTCATAGGGTAAGAATCGGTGAAAGGTCCTCTTTAAATCGCCAGCTTTAAATAAATATAGCAGAGCAATTGGAACAATGACCAGAGAGAGATCTCTGGATCCATGTGAGGTACAGGGCTAGTTCTAGCTTGTTAGAAAGAGATTGTCATGTACTATATATCGTCTGATTTTCAGGGGTAACTCCTTTAACTTTCACTAGTACTTCCATATGTGTCAGTTATTATTTCCATATCCTAATATAGAATATTTCTTTTTCCTGATGCAGATTACCTCCTGATTTGACCCTGCACTGACTCTGAGATTTAGTTTTAGCCTTACATTTTCTTTGGCCTATTCCCTGTATCGACTAGGCTTTGTTTTTGGCTTGCATTCACCACCTAAAAGATGACAACCTGGGAGTTGTAAAGGTTCTGCTAACCAGAGTGGTCTGCGCAACAGTCCAACCACGGAAGCCTTATTAAAAGCAGCAGAGTTACTAATTCATTACATGTTCCCATCATAGATATTTATAATCTATCCACCACTGGGACCTGCACTTCTCTCCAGAATAGGAATCTCCAGCATGCTTGCCTGTTTCAATAAATCCTGCTGAGGTGCAGCCCCCTCTCCATTCATTATTTTACATTGATGTGGCAATCAATGACCCCTTTACCAGAAATACGGGAATCAGGAGATTTCTGTGCTGAAGATATATGTGGGTCCCAGAGGTGCATATCCTATGAAGTCTCTAAAGAAGTTCTTAAAGGTGTTCTCCGGGAATTAAGAAAATGAAAATATTACTTTATAATAAATATATTCTCAAATACCTTTCATTAATTATGATGGCTCATTTTGTCTGGGGAGCAATTACCAGGGAAAACAAAATAGCCGCTGTCCCATTATTTCACTACACAAAACCTGTCCTGATCACACATGAGGGCAAGTTACTTTACAACACTGAGGTAAAGAGCTGCCTCATCCTTCTCTCTACTTGTCAGGGATTATGATCCTGAATACAGATGATAAAAACTTTAGCTGAATCTCTGGAGAATTTAATTCATGAGGAGACATGAATTACAGAGAGAACGGACAGGACAGACTGTGGTGATGTGGGGCTGTGGTAATGGAGACTGTAAACAAGTGCTGCTGCTCATTAGCCACACCTCACCCTCCTCTCATGTCTCCTCATCATCTCCATTCCCACAGAGATCCACCTGTATTGAGGATCATGATTCCTGACAAGCAGAGCAGACAGGAGGATGAGGTGAAGTAACTTGTCCTCCTATGTGATTAGGACAGGCTTTGTGTGTACTAATAGGAAGACGGCCATTTTATTTCTCCTAATGATTGTTCCCTAGACAAAACAAGCCATTCTAAGTAATGAGATATTTGTGAATATATTTATAATAAAGTAATATTTAAGTATTTAAATTTTTTTAAATTCCTCGAGAACCCCTTTAAGTGAGAAGACCACATCAAACAACTTAGTAAGTTCCGATTGTAAGAGTTCATGCACGTGGCCATCTGATTAGAGTTCTCCCCGAAGATCATTGCTTGTAAGGGAGAATGTATTCATACACATGGACTTTAACAGAGCCTGAATGTCGCTGTACAGGTTCTGTGCTAGCGCCTTTAGGGTTTCATGAAGGTGTCCATCATTTTGATGGGAAAAATAGCGCTGCCTGTGCTCTTTTTTGCGTCAAGAAATCTGCAGTGGAGCCTCTGATACAAATGTGAACAGAAACGTAAGCTTTTAATTAATAAAACAAAGTATCCTTCTAATAAATGCAAAAATGTTATTGCTCGGTTACATAAGAATGCGGCCTGACACTACAGATATTACTGTTTTTCTTTCTGTGTGTTTTCTGGTGCATAGGAACACTATTTTTATTAAATTTGAATCAGATATTCAGGAGACTTACTAAATTTACTACCATTAAAAAATCTATTGTAAATATGTGAATGAAGTAAAACCCCTGGGAGTAAATGAAAACTGTTCCAACACCTTGTGCATGAAACAGTAGAAGTTAACTCGTAAAGTTAATAAAGATCCATTTATATGTGGCGAGCATTCTCAGTATCTTGGTTTTCTGATCAGCGTGCACGGGTGGGAAAGTGCTGACCTTGATTACAGCTCCATGTATAGATGTTAATGATTAGGTGACATCATTTTATTAGATGGTCATTAATGCCTGAAAAGTGCTGTATTCACAACGGATATGTGTCAGAATGAGACTTATCTACTCAGCGTTGCTGCATTACTAACACATAAATCTCCGTTATCACAACCATCAGGTTCTTCTTACTACTGAATGTGTGGAAGCTCAATATATAGTTGTTTCATTTCCTTTTCATGTAATTAGCATGAAATATCAGATATTACAATGGCAAAAACAAATTCACTTTTCCTGCCATAAGTGGTGTAACGGCATTCAAGGGAATGCTCCAAACTCCCGAACGGAACCTCCCGAATAGCTGCTAGCAGACGAATAGGAAATGCACCCAAGCGGCTTACACTCCTAGCAATCAGTCTCTAACAGCATACAGTGAATTCCCCCAAGAACGAGACGAGGCTCCGTGTTGAGGGTCAAGCAGTGGTCACCCAGAGCTGTGCGTTTATTGATCTTATATAACATTGTTACATACTAGTACCACCCACAGGGTTTTGCAAAAACAACCAATAAACACGTACAATACAGTAAAACACTCCCACACAAAATCCTCCCCTCTCCCTGTGATACAATTACCTTACACAATGGGTTGATGTAATTATCACAGGCAGGAGAATACACAATGTCTTCTGTCCTGGAGACAACCGAGGAGTAATTCAATTATCTCTCAGGACAAAGGGAAATCACCAATACACACGTGAGGGGCAATAGGACAGACATCACTATTTAAATATACAATGTCCCAACCATTACAGTAACATAGACATTTAACATATTCCCAGATGGCTTGGATCTGAGCGTTCAATATATCCAAACAGCGCTCAGATGCCACAAACACAGTCAAATCACCATTGGGTTTTAGTTTAGCATGGGCTGATGAGAGGGCCCATAATCCTGGGGCAAGAGGCTGGCAACCAGGCCCCTCCAAAACCCAGTGGCGAGGTTAGTTTTGCCACAAGTGGAACTAGGAAAATACTAGATTTGTGGATTATCTACTCAAAATTTAAAGGGGATATCCAGGAATTAAGAATGATGACCTACCCTCAGGATAGGTGATGATTATCACATCGGTCCTAGGCCCAGCACCAACGCCAATCAGCTATTTCAAGGAGCCGCTGCACTCAATGGAGCTCTGGTGAGCACAGCTGGCAGCTTTCCAAGCACATCGCTGTACATTGTATAGTGGCAGTGAATTGACTTGAATGGGGCTGAGCTGCCACTAGGCCATGGGACCAGTGTACGGTGATGTATCATGGTCTAGGAAGAGGCCGCAGCACACAGAGTACCAATCTCTTCTTTTTTTAATCAGATCTTTTTTATTTATTTGACAGACAACAATACATGACATATATGTTATATGCATAATAAATCATGACAAGATTCAAAACAAATCTGTATGACTCATACTTCTGTATATTGTCAAAATCTTTTTATAAATAGACAAATATAGAGCTTTAGAAACCCACCTTCCCTCCCAACAACTAACCCCCCCACCCAACCCCTACTCACTCTGGCACCGGGTCACCACATTGCACTCTATAGCAAAATACCACTGTTGGACAACCAATCCCCCCATAATTTGTTAAACTTTTGAGGGCAACCTCTTTGAGGAAAAATTGCTTTTTCATTTATCAATATATTTTGAACTAAATTTCACCAATATCGGGGGGCACGCTTATATCCAATAAAAGGCTATCAGTTTTCTAGCCACATACAGCAGTCTTCCCACTGCCACTTTCCTGCATTTGTCAGTCCCAAGCTTAGACACATAACCTAATATACATATTTTGGGATCTCTATCTATTTTCCCTGACAATTTGTTTTGTATTGTCTCTAATATACCTGTCCAGTATCACACCATCGTACCATTTCCACAACATATGAAAAAAATCTGCTGGCTCAAAAGAGCACCTTGGGCATCTTGCATCAGTTCTGACACCAATCCTCTTCAGAAATATTGGCTTTTTATACACCCTGTGTATAATAAAAAGTTGAGACAGCTTTTCCTGTTTGCTCAGTGAGGACAGCGGAATCGCCTTTAAAATGTCATCCCACTGATCTTGAGAGATCTCCCCCAAATCATTTTCCCATTTTTTCATCAATTTTCAATTTAGTGATCTTAGTACCTTTTTTGATCGTAGTGTCATACACATGTCGAACTTGAAGGTATTGGTAGAAGCGCGTGCGCGAAATCTGATATCTCTCCTGCATATCCGTAAAAGATCTAAATATCTCGTTGTCTAATAGATCTCCTATTCTAAGGATCCTCTTAGTTTCCCAAGTCTGAGTACCTGACAGAGGAGTAAATTCAGGGAGTCGCGTGTTGTTCCAGATCGGAGATAATTCACTACCTCCCCCAATGCCCCTCAACTGTTTGATCTTGCCCCATACTTTGAAAATAAGCCCTATCAAAGGTAAATTTAACTCCAAGTTATATAACCCCGCCCCCTCCAAAAAACACATTAAAGGGAACCTGTCATCTGGATTTTGTGTATAGAGCTGAGGAAATAGGTTGCTAGATGGCCGCTAGCATATCCCCAATACCCAGTCCCCATAGCTCTGTGTGCTTTTATTGTGGGAAAAAAACGATTTGATACATATGCAAATTAACCTGAGATGAGTCCTGTCCCTGACATATCTCAGGGACAGGACTCATCTCCGGTTAATTTGCATATGTATCAAATTCTGGGCTGACTTCCTCTCCATATTAGATCTCTAAATATCGCATTGATTTTAATGAAATCTGTCCATAGGCAACCAGACCGGGGCATTGTGGAGTATGTACAGCAGCTGCAGCATCATTATTATTATCTTGAGGAGGTTTACTTTGCCCACTACAGAAAGAAATAACTTACACCATGCCTTGGCCTTCAATCTGAATCTCGACAGCAATGGGGACAGGTTAAGCTCCTCAAATTCAGTACTCCTGGGTGAAATCTGAATTCCTAAATATTTAATTTTCCCCACATGTGGATTATTATTAGCAAGGACCGTGGCAGACACCTCCTGACCATCAATAGGCATCAGTGCCGATTTTTGCCAATTTATAGTGAGTCCCGACAGACTACTGAACTTGTCTATAAGGGACATAGTGGCGGAAAAGGAGGCCATCGTATCCCCTAAGAACAAAACAGTATCATCCGCATATAACGCAATTTTATTATATATCTGTCCATATTGAAACCCCTTTATATCTGGCGATTTACGAACCGCTGCCGCTAGCGGTTCTATGGCTATAGCAAATAGCAGCGGCGAAAGTGGGCAGCCCTGCCTAGTTCCTCTAGCCAATTGAATGTAATTAGATATCCCCCCATTAGACCTTTGCCAATAGTTTAACGTCCGCCGTTAGAAGGGATATAGGTCTATACGAGTCGGGCAGCCTCTTATCCTTCCCTTCCTTAGGTATTACCACTATAAGAGTCTCCTGCATCGACGCCGGTAGGGAACCCACCTCTAACGAGTAGTTGAAAACTCTCAATAATTCCGGTAATAACACTCCTTGGAAGTGCTTATATACTTCCATTGGAATACCATCCACACCTGGGGCTTTATCATTGGCCATATCTTTCAGGGCCTCCTCCAATTCCTCCAGTACCAAGGGTTCCTCTAATCTCTCCCTCTCCCCCTCCGATAATGTAGGCAAACCTGCTTCCTCAAGAAACTGTAATAGCTCCTCCTCCAAATTAGAGGTCTTAGTGGAATATAGAGAGGAGTAGAATCCCTCAAGTATATCTAGTATATCCCCCGTGTCGGTACATATCCTCCCCTGAGTATCCATCAATTCGGTTGTATAGGTTGTTCCTTGCTGGGCCCTAGAGACAACCGATAACCTGTGTCCCACTTTTTATCCTTCTGCAAACAATTTTTGCTTATAGAATATACTTTTCCTGTCTGCTGCCTGTAGTAGATGACATCTCAGTTGTTCCTGTGCCTCTCTCAATACTCTACTAGTAGTCAGGGAAGGTGCTACCCTATAGGCTCCCTCCGCCTCTACTACTGCTTTGTGAGCCCTGACGTCCGCTTCCTTAGACCTGTTTCTATGTACACTTATAGCCTTAATCAATGAACCCCTCAGGTATGCTTTCATCGCCTCCCAAACAGCATGTGGGGATGCCGTACCTGTATTAAACCTGAAATATTCTTTAATGGATTCAGTCATATATACCTGACAAGTCTCCCAGAATTTGCAGCCACATTGCATTGCACTTCTACAATTTCGGCCCCGGTCTGGCCCCCCGAACCCCATCTCCACCTTCATTATGCAGTGATCCGATAACACTCTAGGCATATATTCAGAGGAATGGATGAACGGAAACATAGCATCATTCACCAATGCCAGATCTATTCAAGACAGGGTTTGATATGTCGAGGAGCAACAAGAGTATTTACGTTCTGTAGGGTTCCGCACCCTCCATATATCAATCAGACCTACTTCTTTCATGATATTACCTGAGAGCTCCCAAACCCCTCTACTCTACATTTATCAACCGATTATCTGGTGTGCAATTATAGAAACATAGAATGTGTCGGCAGATAAGAACCATTTGGCCAATCTAGTCTGCCCAATATACTGAATACTATGAATAGCCCTTGGCCCTATCTTATATGAAGGATGGCCTTATGCCTATCCCATGCATGCTTAAACTCCTTCACTGTACTTGCAGCTACCACTTCTGCAGGAAGGCTATTCCATGCATCCACTACTCTCTCAGTAATGTAATACTTCCTGATATTACTTTTAAACCTTTGCCCCTCTAATTTAAAACTATGTCCTCTTGTAGCAGTTTTTCTTCTTTTAAATATTAACTTCTCTTTTACCTTGTTGATTCCCTTTATGTATTTAAAAGTTTCTATCATATCCCCTCTGTCTCGTCTTTCTTCCAAGCTATACATGTTAAGGTCCTTTAATCTTTCCTGGTAAGTTTTATCCTGCAATCCATGTACTAGTTTAGTAGCTCTTCTCTGAACTCTCTCCAAAGTATCAATATCCTTCTGGAGATATGGTCTCCAGTACTGCGCACAATACTCCAAATGAGGTCTCACTAGTACTCTGTAGAGCGGCATGAGCACCTCCCTCTTTCTACTGGTAATGCCTCTTCCTATACACCCAAGCATTCTGCCAGCATTTCCTGCTGCTCTATGACATTGTCTGCCTACCTTTAAGTCTTCTGAAATAATGACCCCTAAATCCCTTTCCTCAGATCAGAGGTTAGGACTGTATCACTGATTTTATATTCTACTCTTGGGTTTTTACACCCCAGGTGCATTATCTTGCACTTATCAACATTAAATTTTAGTTGCCAGATTTTTGACCATTCCTCTAGTTTTCCTAAATCCTTTTCCATTTGGTGTATCCCTCCAGGAACATCAACCCTGTTACAAATCTTTGTGTCATCAGCAAAAAGACACTCCTTACCATTGAGGCCTTCTGCAATTTCGCTGATAAAGATATTAAACAATATGGGTCCCAGAACAGATCCCTGAGGTACCCCACTGGTAACAAGACCTTGGTCTGAATATACTCCATTGACTACAACCCTCTGTTGTCTGTCCCTCAGCCACTGCCTAATCCATTCAACAATATGGGAGTCCAAGCTCAAAGTCTGCAATTTATTGATAGGCCTTCTATGTGGGACAGTATCAAAAGCCTTACTAAAGTCTAGATAAGCGATGTCTACTGCACCTCCGCCATCTAATATTTTAGTCGGGGGAATATATATTGCCACCAGTATTAATTGAATACCCTCATCTTTGCATAGTATACATATAAACCTTTCTTCCTCATCCAAGAATTCTTTAATACATTCAAACCTAATATCTTAGGTACTTAGGTACTAGTATACTTACTCCCCTGGAATGTGAAGAGAATACCGCATGAGCCGCATAGCCCACCCACGTCTTACTTAACCAGTGTAGTGTATTCTTAGTTAAATGCGTCTCCTCTAAACAATATATAGCTGGCTGAAATCTTGATAAGTAGTTAAAAATACTATGATGCTTCCTGACTTCAGCCATACCCCTCACATTCCAGCTGAGCAGCTTAGTCATATGTGTCATATTCTTGAATTAAAACATCCTCCTGACCCCTCAACTTTACTGACCGATGTTGCACTAAACCCACAAGAAAGGTCCCTATAACCCTGCTAGAGTGAGCACCCACCCTCCCCCTTCCCAATTCCCACCCTGAAAATATAGGATCTGATCCTGAGAACATAGCAACCAACCATCCTTCTCTGAGGGCACTTCCAAACAAAATTGCCCACCATTTTAACTAACATTCTCCGCTCTGCAATTTCTATTATATGCGAGTTGCGCTATGTCCAGCTTGGAAAAGAAAAAAGAGAGAAGGGGAGGCAGCGCCTCGTGTGTAGAACCTTACAAGTAGTGATAATGCAAATACACGGATTATGCTTACCATATAGGGTTGTGATGAGTCACAACACCTATAGATCGCCTTGCTGTATTTTTCCCGTCCAGCTGGCGGGAAGGACTCTGCGTCTGCTGCCCAGGTCTGTGCCCTTTTCCGTGGCTCACGGTCAATGGGATAAGGAAGAATTAGTTGAGAGAAGAATTCAGACCATTCAAAGAACTCCGTACTACAATCTTACCATAAGCGGTAATTTTTTATTCAAAAGTCTACGCGTTTCCGGGGTGAACTGCCCCCTTCATCAGGACAATAAAACTTTTCCAAGCTCATAAGAACTGCCTCATAAGAACTGCCTCATAAGAACTGGAAACATATTTATAAAACAAAGTCCCAGACATAGACCTGTCTCTTAATAAGATGTCCTCCTGTACATTTTGTGACGTAAAACCAGAAGGAAAGTTCCTAACAGTAGAGAAAGGAAAAACATGGTAACTTGCGGACTCTCCAGGGCTTCCTGCTGAACAGCGTAGGTGCTTCCACTCTGATCCCTACTGCTCAGATGACCTCGTTCTGTTCTTTCAACTGACTTTCATGGCAATCCAGCCAATTCGCTGCCTCTTCTGGATCCTCAAAGAACCTGGCAGATCCCATAGCCACCACTCACAGCTTAGCCGGGAACAACATAGAGTATTGGACCTGCAAATTTCTAAGTCTCCTTTTGACATCCAGGAATCTCGTCCTTCTCTTCTAGACCTCAGTAGAATAATCTGGAAAGATGGAGATCCTTACTCCATTTATGGCCAGATCAGCATGCTCCCGAGTGTCTTATTATGGTATCTCTATCTTTAAAGTGCAGTATTTTAGCAATGATGGGTCTCTGTGGTCTACCAGGAGGTAGAGGTCTTGTGGGAACCGGTGGGCTTTTTCTACAGCATATAACAGGGACAGTCCTTTGTCCTGAAATTTTAGATGTACCCACTTTTCTATATATTCTGTGGCGTTCGCCCCTTATGTTTTTTCAGGTACCCCAACGATTCGTATATTATTGCGGCATGATCTATTTTCTAAATCGTCCGCCTTGGCGAATAGGTCAGCCATATCCCTTGCTGTTGATTTAGCCGCCATTTTGAGAGGCCGCACTTCATACTCTATTACTGACACTTTCTTCTCCACTTCTGAGATTCTCTCAGTAAATTTGTGCATATCATTTGTTATTGGGGAGATATCTTCCCTCAGACTGCCCACTTGAAGATGAAGGGCTTTAAGGGTTGTGTTGCAGCTAGCTACTGCCTTCATAATATCTTTGAGAGTAGGCTCTTGTTCACTGGTGTTGTGAGAGTCGACTTTCCCTGTGTCTGCCCCTTTTGCACAGGGAGCTGGCGTTCCTTGATTACTTCTCCCTCCTCATCTGAGGATCAATCCTCCTTGTTCTGAGGAGGACATGGTCTCAGCTACCTTACTTTGAGAACAGTCCCTCACGCCCTCCGACTCCCTCAAGCTGCTTCTCCTCCTCCGCTCTGGCACCATTTTGGCCAGTCTCCGCTCTTCCCTTACTTGGGCATGTTAGTCTTTCCAGAAACGCTTCAGAGGACTTCTCTCTCACTCTGACCCCTTTCAGCCGTGTCCAGCAGACTGTGCCTATCAGCAGATTGAAGCAGGATAATGGCAGGAGCGCACAGAGACGCGTCTCACACCATGCTGTGGTAGGCCACGCCGTGCCAACCTCTTCTAACTGCTGATCAGCGGGTGTCCTGGCTGTTGGACCCCCGCTGCTCTGATATTTGATAGGTCACTCCTTTAATGGGACATGTCATCAAGGTTTAGGCACCCAAGTTGTACAACCTCTTCACAATAATTATCTTCTTTATTGCGTTGTAAAGTGGTTAAGGAGTTATGGAGCTGTGCCACTCTTAGGAAGCGTTACGCTGGCTCTTCTCCTTTCTCTCTTGATTGACCGGTTCATCATCACAAGCTACCTCCAGCAGCATTCGGGTCTTTCACAGTGACGTTTGGTGCACTGGCTTCAACTTCATCTGCACACTGGACATGCCTTGGATACTACTGAATGTGGCTTGGGATGACGTACTCAGCCTGCAGGATATCAATCAAACCAGGAGGGTCGCATTTAGCGTGACTCTAACCAAGAGCAGATCCACCTACATGACCCCTCACACTCATAGAATACAACATTTAGACTTCTTTTTCTCTTTTTCTGACATATGCCGAATCTCTCAGGTTATACAAGATCATCATTGTGAAGATGTCACCGATATGGATACCAAGTTGGTAGCAGTTTTAGGGCCTAATTCCTGATGACTAGTTCCCTTTAATATATATAGGACTGGTCACCTCATTCAGAGTCCTGCTATCATCATCACCAGACCCAGCATTCCTAATGGTTTAATCTCTGTAGATCTGACTTTATATAAACAACCCCCAAAACAACATCTTGTGCTGAATACAGGTGTCGCCCCCTTGTGTTGATTCAGCTTCTATTCACATGAATGAAACTGAGTGTGCATATAGGCCATGTGACTGATGAATGTGACGTCATTGGCTTAGGAAAAGGAAACAGCTCTTACTGGAGTGCTGTGGCTTCTTCAAACCACTGATTGGCAGGGGTTCTGGGAGTCCTGAGGATAAAGCCCTAAATATGAAAATCTTGGAGAATCCTTGAAGCATTGAAATAATTGAATGGGGAAAATAGAAGCCTATTTCTATATGTGCTTATGAAGCAGCAACCCAGTAGGTTTCTAGGTGATAGCATGGGCAGCCATATTGCATGTGACGCTGTGCAACTGCCAATGGGGAACCACGCTGGTCTTGTTAGTAGCCAACTTGCTAGTCTTTGGGTGGTTATTCCCGGCTGGCCAAACCTCCACCTAAAGTGTAAATTTAGTTAAAAAGAACAACCAGCACCCCTATATGGATGTTACTCTTCATGTTTGAATTTATTAGGTGTTCATGTCAGAAAAAACACTACTGTGCTCCTAGGCAACTATTCTGCAAATCCTGATGAAGGGTTAACATCTGAACACAGTGGTGGTATCCAAACTGGGCAAATGTGAAGGCTATCACCTGTAAACGAGTGCTGATTCTTTTCAATTGTGATTACACTGTGCCACTGCATTCTTTATTATTAGGCTAACTATGCCAATTAAGGATCCTCCTGCTGGGCACATTGTAACACGCTTGTTTTCTTACATCATCCTTCACAATGTAGCCTCACTTCTAGTGTTGATACAGCATAGATGCCCTTTCAAACCACACCTTCCCTCGCACACACTTGCGCTCAACTTGACGTGTTCTGAATAGGGAGCGGGGAGTAAGCCACTTTCAGACACCTCTGGCCGCAGGTAGTCTCTCCCATTGCACATGTTCAAATCTAACATCCCAATCTTTATCTTCCCTGCTGTCCGGTCAGGACCTAATTGACATTAGATGATCGCTTGGACCTATAGAAGTCAGCAGGTTTGCACAATATACATCTACCATGTATGGCCATCTTAACAATGTACTGGGACTAGAGTTGAGAGAATCAATTTTCAACTATATCAAATTAGTTTTGAATTCCAATAAATCAAATTTTTTGGATTCATCCCACATGCATCGCACAAAATGCCATATGGTATTTTACAGTTCATAAGACAGAGAAGGCATTTTCCACCAAAAATGGATAGTTTTTGGACCATTTTTTAAATTGAAAAGAAATCTGACAGTGCAGTGTGTTAATAAACGAGGCTGTTTGTTACCACCGGCTGCCATCTGTTTACCCATAGCCATGTATGTCAGTGTAATTTTGACATATTTTAAAAGGGGTTGGATGCAGTCCTAGGAGACTTCAGTGTTAAACACAACTTTTTAGGGCAATTGGGGCAGTTTCGATTTGGACTGAATCAAATCTTATGGCCGATTTAATAGAATTGGATCCCAAGCGGATTTTGGGAAATTTGCTGATTTCTAACTGGAACTAACTGGGGAAAAATGTGCAAGAGTAGCTGGCCCACTGTGATGAGGGCTCTGAAAATAAACTATTTTGGATATGCCCTTTGATGAGCGCTAGATCTTGGCAAATTTTCTCTGCTGTGTAAATATACACTGTGTATAAATATATATATATATATACAGGGTATACTGGTATATATTTATAAGAATTATGATCCTAACTCTTTTCCTTTAGAAAGTTAGCACCGGCCTTGGATAACATTGGAAAAATCATGCTTGTGAATTGAAAATCATTCCTCCAAAAATGTTCCAAACAAAAGAGATTTACTTATTGTAGAAGATGGTAACCCATGTGATATTTCTTCCTTACAAAAACAGTTACAGTATTCATCAAAAGGGAATTGTTAGTGTAATTCAGTGCTTTGTCATTTAAAAAAAAAACTCTCCCTTTTATTCTTGTCATTCTTAGCTCTTTGTGTGTATTCTTGTAAATCTGTTCTCCCAAATGCATCCTTGCTATTTATTTCATATTAACACACAACTTTCTTCACGAATAAGTGAATTCCGGTTTGTGAAGTTTGAGGGCAGGCAAATGTGCCCCTCAGTCCATCACAGCTGGTGAGAATTTGGACCGGGTAATGTTTATCCCTACAAAGGAAAGCCAGGTCTTACAAGGCGGCATGTAAAGATGGCAGCAACAGCATGATGATACTATTACTTTTAAGGTGGATAGTTTTTTGTATTTTTTGTTTTTGTTTTTGTTTAGCCACTGCAGTTTCTGATTATTATTTTTTGAGCCAAAGTCTGAAGTGGATCCATCAGGAATACGTAGAAGTCCTTCCTTTATATTTATGATTAATTTGGAATCCACTTCTGTCTGTGGTTCAAAAAACTGCCAGAAAAACTTGCACAAAACGTATGCGAGATTGCTTTGGAATCCGTACACTCGTACAACCCCGACATGTACGGATTTGACTGTGGGGCCACAGTGAGCACTGTACCAGCAGGTGCACACATCACTGCTTCTGCCCGCACCATTAAACCCTGCCTATCATATCCCATGTACTATGTACATGTATAAAGCATATAGATACCGGCACTTCGGATGCCTATTTTGGAAGTAAAACTGAAAATAAAGTATGTGAGGAATTTGGATTATTGTTCACTGTCAGCCATTTTCCCACACCAACCATCTGCTGAAAGGTAGCAGAGGTAGTGAGCTCCACAGAAGAGGGGGGGAGGGACGCGCCGTGCTTCAAAGCCAGCCAGATGGCTTACATTTCTCACCTCCATTCAGCCAGCCAGGAACCCAGCTAATGGAACAGGAAAAACTTCCCTGCAGGGGGTCTAGGCCATTCCCCAGTTCATTGAAGATTATCAGACATCATGGAACCAGCGGTTCACAAGGAATTATAAATCGCCCGTCCATCACAGGCATAAACCTGATACATATTTGTGTCTCTGTGGCCATGATGAACAGGCCCGTGGTCATAGTTTGGTGGTGGGATGCCAGGGAGGGGAGATATACAGTACAGACCAAAAGTTTGGACACACCTTCTCATTCAAAGAGTTTTCTTTATTTTCATGACTATGAAGGCATCAAAACTATGAATTAATACATGTGGAATTATATACATAACAAACAAGTGTGAAACAAACACTTCTTACATAACAAACAAGTGTGAAACAACACTTCTTCAAAGTAGCCACTTTTTGCTTTGATTACTGCTTTGTACACTCTTGGCATTCTCTTGATGAGCTTCAAGAGGTAGTCCCCTGAAATGGTCTTCCAACAGTCTTGAAGGAGTTCCCAGAGATACTTAGCACTTGTTGGCCCTTTTGCCTTCACTCTGCGGTCCAGCTCACCCCAAACCATTATGATTGGGTAAAGGTCCGGTGACTGTGGAGGCCAGGTCATCTGGCGCAGCACCCCATCACTCTCCTTCATGGTCAAATAGCCCTTACTTTCAAAGTTTTCCCAATTTTTCGGCTGACTGACTGACCTTTATTTCTTAAAGTACTGGTGGCCACTCGTTTTTCTTTACTTAGCTGCTTTTTTCTTGCCATAATACAAATTCTAACAGTCTATTCAGTAGGACTAACAGCTGTGTATCCACCTGACTTCTCCTCAACGCAACTGATGGTCCCAACCCCATTTATAAGGAAAGAAATCCAACTTATTAAACCTGACGGGGCACACCTGTGAAGTGAAAACCATTTCAGGGGACTACCTCTTGAAGCTCTTCAAGAGAATGCCACGAGTGTGCAAAGCAGTAATCAAAGCAAAAGGTGGCTACTTTGAAGAACCTAGAATATGACATATTTTCAGTTGTTTCACACTTGTTTGTTATGTATATAATTCCACGTGTTAATTCATAGTTTTGATGCCTTCAGTGTGAATCTACAATTTTCATAGTCCTGAAAATAAACAAAACTCTTTGAATGAGAAGGTGTGTCCAAACTTTTGGTCTGTACTGTACATATCTCCCCACAGAAACCAAAGAACGGTACCGTGCTTGGACTCTACTGGTAGCTGGAACCCAGGCGGATCCATTGGTCCTAGAACCACCTCCCTGCGACATTCTGGTCTGGAGCCATGAGCCCTAATCGGTTTTGTGGCTCATGTGCTGCCAGCCCAGCAGAGGGGACGGGCCGGCTACAGGTTAAAAGGCTTGTGCCAGCAAGGGGGCGTGTCTTTCTCTGAAGGGAGGTCACAACGTGCCATGTGTTTAGAGGGACCTGCAACCAGCTGACATCACTGCTTCCCATGTGACCACAGTTAAGAACTCATCACAACCCAAAGAACTCCTATACCTGGTAAACTCACCTTTGTTCTGCTTAACCCTGTTTGTACCACACCATCTGTATTTGTAACCTCAGACCACTGTATTCTTTGTTTGTATAGTGTTATTTCCAGTGAGCCATTAGGGCAATTAAATATATAATTTAATCTTGTGCTATCTTGTATCTCCATCACGAATCCCCACGTCCGTGTTTCAGCCTAGTAATACGCTACCGCGGGTTGCTTTCTTGCCCTATATAATCCCATTAGCGGATCGGGCTTATATCAAACAAGAAACTGGTGGCAGTGTTCCCAGGCTGAGAACGCGCTGTTTCACTGGGGCAGTGAAAAGGCTCTCTCAGCTTGTTGCCTCTCTGTGCCCATGTGGACAGGAGGTGTCTGTGAAAACTTTACCAAGTCTGACCTTACCCGCTCCTCCAGGAGGGCGCAATGTCAAGCCTTGATAACCCGTGACCATACCGTATCTCGCTGGCTCTACGTAGTTGACGTCCGACGTCAGTCGGGGTACGGTATTTGTCACAAAATATATTACAAAAATTAATTATATGCCATTTAGAATAGTTTTTAGTAAAATTGTTCAAACGGTTAGATACACTTTAACTACTTGTATCTTTATCTGAGAAAGCTCCTACAGCATTTATTGCCCTGAGCAGCAAATTTGCCCAGTTAAGTATCTTTGCAAAATAAGCAAATTTGGCAATTAGTATTTTAGGAAAGCTGGCTGACAACTCAATAGTGAGTCGTATTGGTCACTTGGATTAAGAGAATTTTTAACATCTAAAAGGTAGATTTGTACCTGTGAAACGGTCTGTCGTGTTACATGTGCTCTTGGCAGCTGAAGTCATCTGTGTGGGTCCCATGTTTATATGTCAAGAGCACATGTAACAGGTCAGCCAGTTTCATAGGTACAAATCTGCTGACAGATGCCCTTACATCAAGAATTCCTCTTACCTTCTTGGGGAAGCGCTTCCCTTCCATGCTTTACTACATCTGAATCTAGCCAGGGGTGCACAGACCACTGAGGCAGCAAGACCTGTCACCTGTCACCACAGTAGGGCTGGCAAGCTGATTTCAGTCTGCTCAGAAATATCTTCAAAACAATCGCCACATCCGAGCTAGGATATGGTGCTATGGTCCTGTCCACCCCTACATCAAGCTTTTTAGAGGTAGGGTTTTACCCATAAGTGGAAATATTGTTCAGGGGTGCTGCCATGATCCAAAAGTGGGGAATAACAACATTAGAGGATAAGGTTCTTTCATATTAAAGGGGTTGAACTTCAGCAGATGGCATTTATCATGTAGAGAAAGTTAATACAAGTAATTTACTAAAGTAATGTAGTTGTCCATATTGCCGCCGTTGCCGGCTTGATACATTTTTTCATCACATTATACACTGTTCTGATCCAGGGGTTACGACCACCCTGCAATCCAGCAGTGGTGGTCGTGCTTGCACACCATAGGAAAAAGCATCGGCCGCTCTGGTGGCAGGGACAATGGGAGGCTCCTGTCCTGGCCACCTCATATTTGCAATGCAGTGGTGGTCGTAAACCCTGGAAATCAGCAGTGTGTCTATATGTCTATAAAGGAGGCAATATGGACAATCACAACACATTAGTAAGTGCCTTATATTAACTTTTTCTACATGATAAATGCCATCTGCTGAAGTGAAACAACGCCTTTAACCCTGTCTCTTGCACTCCATGTCAGTTTCGCATTGAATTGCATGTAGTGCGTTGCTGGTTCTCATGCTTGTAACGACATATAAATTCTTCAGTTGAGCTTTTTATTGGCAGGGATGAACCGTATTCTCTGACCTGTGTTACATGGAAGAAAAAAAACAAAAACAAGCCTAAACATAAGAAAAATGAGCTCATCTTAATTAACTATTAATTGCAGCCACAGAGTTTGTTCTAATCTCTCTCGCGCTGTATTCCAGCTGGTGAGCTTTCGTTACCCTCCTGCTGCTGAAAATAACCTAGTTTAAGAGTTCACTGAAAACATGAGGGATTCATCATTATATATTTACTGTCTGAGGCTGATATAGCTGTAAGGTTTCATCAGATCCCATTGATCTATTGCGCATGTTCCCTCCCCGGGTTGCAGAACGTGCTTCTATTTGCATAAGGCCCTGGGCAAGGTTCTTTCTTGCATTGATTGGCCTGTCCAAGGGAGCCTGATGTGTTCTCGCATTGATCACTTTGTCTTTTCTTGGAAGACAGTGTTACACGGAGTTCATCTCAAACATTCCAGGGAGAAGGTAAAACTTTACTGCAGATGTCTCAATTTTGTCAGATGCTCCATGGAGAATGCACGCTCCTTCCCCAGAACGGTTAGCTTTGTTTATTTATGCAATTTGGATATATTTGCTCCAAATCTTCCACCTCTCGCTGGCATCTCCATTAAAAATACAATAGACATGTCTTCAGAGTACAAGTCAATTAGTCAACTTCTCACCATGAAATTATGGAAGTCAGAGTCAAATGCAGCAAAGTTTTCCCTATAATTCTCTGGAGGTGAAATGTATCAAGTCTTTGCCTCCACAAGACAACACAATTGAGATTATATCTCTCAATGCAAAGGTCCCTGCTCCTGTAGGCACAGATGTAGGCAAAAATGTGGCTGTCCATGACCGGCCTAGAAGATATATGGTGTCCCCAGAAATTTCCTATGTCCTTAATATTAAAGACTATGAACACCTTCAGGGGTGTTTTTTATGATTGCATATTACTCATCTTGAGCTGAAATAATTTTTCAATTAGTCTTTATTAAAAGTTTTCAACTTTTTTTTTATAAAATCTTTTCTATACAATTAAAAGGGATTTCCGGGATTTTTTAACTGATGATCTATCCTCTGGATAGGTCATCAGAATCTGATCGGTGGGAGTCCAATTCCCGGGACCCCCACCGATCAGCTGTTCGAGAAGGCATCAGCGCTCGCAGTAGAGGAGAGGTCATCAGTCAAAAAATCACAGAAAATCCCTTTAATTTTCAGTTTTTCTGCAGTGTCTTTGCTTTCAGTTTCACACTGAACAGGTCATGTTGCTGCTCTGATGGCTAGAAGTATTGCCCTGGTATCTGAATTCCTGACAGCTCATATATACTCACTACAGCTATTTTTTTTTTTATCAAACTGACAAGAATATGGCTTAAACGAGTGATTATGAGCTGTCAGGAGTTCAGACATAAAGACTATCCATCCAGCCGTCAGAGCAGAATCCTGATAAGTTCATTGTGAAACTGAAAGCAAGATGCTCTGCAGACAGACAGAAACTTAACCCTATAGAAAACAACTGTTAAGATGATTTGAAAAAAAAAGTTTTTTTTAGCCCAAAATAAGTAAAATGCAATCATTGAAAATTACCCCAGAAGATGTTCATAGCCTTTAAGGGTTAAAAACTATCTGTTAAGCAGGTGGTAGCATGGCTAAATACCAGTATGTATATATTGGTCAGAAAGTTAACTTTGTAATATTAGTATATCGCTTTTCTAAGGGCGGGACTGTAATAGAAAATGCATCTACTTAAAGCGAATCTGTCACCAAATTTCTGCTGCTAGGTTCTAACAGCTCCAGCACATGCCAATCATCCTGATATTCATGATCTCCCGCCTCTCCCCACCCCTTGCCTCTGATTGACAGTTTTTTCCAACTGAATCAGCAGCAGGTGGGCGGGGAGAGCCAGGGCTCATGAATATTCAGGACTCCTCATTCTGCACTGGAGCTGTTCAATACAAGATTTTGGAAAAATGGCTGGGTCAATTACAGAAAGTGACCCAACATTTTGCTAAAAGGTACGGTCACTAGATTATGTTGCCTTTAGTTAGGAGACCATAAAACGGGTGAAAGATATTGTTAAATACACATAATACCCAGGACAAATCAAAGTGGAGGTCCCTTTTCGTGTTGCCCCACTGACCTACTTTTGTAGATACTGGTGGAGTCCATCTGCTTGGGCAGCAGAAATCTCTTGGCACAGGAGCTACTAAGCATGGACCCCCTTGCTAGCACCCACATCCCGTTGCACATTCCTGTACAACACTTCCATATGGACGCTGAATGCAGCAGTAGCTTCTGTGCACAGATGTTGGTGAGCACCACACCCCCTAGCTTGGTACCGCCAACATTACGCTGTATATCGCTGCCATGTGGGGACTGAATGCAGCAGGAGCTGCCGGCCACAGGTTGGTGAAGCAGGGGAAGTTGAGCCCAATGCGCCAGTTAGTGTAGCAAAAGCTACTGTCTGCTACACTGCTGAGCACAGGGCGCAGTGTAGTGAATTTGGATGAGCTGGCTTTCTTCTCCCCTACCCCCACCCCACGCTTGGTACATTTCTGTAGAGTGCTTCGATGTGGGTACTGACTGTTAGTGTAGCAGAAGACACTCCCCACTACACTGGTGAGTGGATGGTGTGTCCTCTACAGTATAAACAGTTAGATGCCATGTCTCCTTCTATTGACCCACATGTATACCATATTTTCTGGACTATATTTTCTGGACCATATTTTCTACTTATTAAACCTTCACTGTTAGTTTAATGAAGTGGAGTGGTCAGGGTCAGTAATTTACACACACAGAACTGCTGCATACACACCTGACAAACACAACTTTGCTTCACAGCTGACATACACACACAGCACAGCTGCATACATCCCATGACAAACATGGCTTTGCTACACAGCTGACATGTATACACCCAGCACTGCTATACACACTTAACAAATACAGCTCTGCTACATATACATCTAGCTCTCTCTCTCTCACACACACACACACTCACACACTCACACACTCACACTCATTATTATCTTTTAAAAGATCAAATTTCTTTACACTTATCTCAGTATTCTCTTCCAGATTATGGCCCCTCCTATTGATGACATCATCAAAGGACCTTTAGCTTCCAGTGATTACAGTTTTCATCTCCTTTAACTATTCCTTAGGACCTTTTAGCATGGAGATGGCTGTATTCCTCTCCAAGATCGCGTAACCTTCTGCCTGCATTGATCATACAAATCGGTGTCAGGCAGGGAGAGAAGTTGTCAGATCCGCACCTCTATCATTAATCCGGCAGTACTTCTGTTACAAAGTAACACAGCACAACGCTGACCTAACACGCTGGCCCTAATTGATTGATCTAAATATCTTCTCGTTATGATCTCAGGAGTCTGGTGGGTGGGGCTAATCAGTGATTGACCCATTCACTGAGTAGGACCGCCCACTGGACTCCTAGACCATGAATGAGTAGATATTTATACTGCAGCTTTTTTCCCCACAGACCTGTATATCAGTCTGCTCCTCTTCCTCTATGACAGTGGTGGCGAACCTATGGCACGGGTGCCAGAGGCGGCACTCGGGGCCCTTTCTGTGGGCACCTGCACCCTGGAAAAAGTCTATGGTGTATCAATATGCCTTAGACTTTTCCTGCCATTCATCAGCGCAGGGCGCGCTATGAACAGCACAGGCAGCGCATTGAATGTAGGCAGCTATTATAGTTAAATAATAAAGTACATGGAAGATATACTATATTGGACTGTAGTACTCAGGTTAAATTGCTGTGTTGGCACTTTGCGATAAATAAGTGGGTTTTGTGTTGCAGTTTGGGCGCTCAGTCTCCAAAAGGTTCGCCATCACTGCTCTAGGATGTGCTGCCTGAAGATTGAACATCTTGTTAAACAGACAGGTTCACTTTAATGGACCCTTTCACTAATTGAAGGGGTTTTCCACTGCTCTGTTCACTGCTGTGGGGTTGGTGAGGTGGTCACTAACGCTCTACTGCTCCTCTTACATTGGAGGACTCCTGTTTTCTGAATCGCTCATACATTTATCACCTCTCCTGTGGAAAGCTAGGTGATAAATGTTCTTTTGGGAATACCCCTTTCACCCGGACCTCATTCATTTCACTTTGTAGTTATCTGGTAAATATACCGCACAGTAAGATCCATGTAATCCAGCATCCGTCTCTTCCGGCTCAACACTGCCTCTTTATCTTGAAAGAGCGGAAGTGAAAGAGCAGATTCTGGTTTTTCTTAATTGTCATTGCCAAATCCACATTGTTTAAAATAACTTTTAAACCTAGCCCTTGGCTTTCCCCGCCATGCTCTTACATTTTCATTGCCATTAAACCGTTTAGCTGTATATAACTCCCAGTGACTGTAAAATAAAGCACTTGATGATGAGATCTGTGTGCGTGATATTCCCACAGTAACAATAATTTCTGTTTTTTGTGTTTGCTGGCATCCCGGATCACAACGTGCTGCTTTATACCTTCTGTTCTGCATGCCTGGTTATATATAACCACTTTAGACATCAGCAGCGGGTAGCTCATTCACGTGTCATGCGCTGGCTCGGCGGGTATGTAAGGTGTGCTATAGGCTATATCTGCACACACATCCCTCGTTGCGGTCATGGGTAAGAAATGGCCTATCTATCAAAGTTGCAAAAAGGGATGATTATTGCCTTTCTGGCCCTGGGTGGCAGTATTTCTGAAACTGCGCTGCTTTGGTGAGTGTATCGTAAGTGGACAAATGGCGCCATTGCGAATAAGTGACGTGGAAACTGCAGAGATCCACTTACTATTAATGTGAGAGGTGAACGTCTGCTACAAAGGTGCATGAGGGTGGACAGGCATGCCACATTGGAGCAGCTTTCCGCCAAAATGAACCGGTTTAGCGAAACCCACTGCGCACACGCTCTTGTGAAACAGCCCAAAGAAGCCAATTGAGAGGCGCATGGACAATCTGCTTGTGGTGGTAGACCTGAGTGCAGTGTTCGGCTGGGAGCTGTTTGCCGGAGTGGGCAAGCTTGTCCTTTTGCATGGAAGCAGGGGAGACTAGAACTTGCAGTGGTGGTGACCCATAGGTTGAGAGTTGGGATGTGGGACGCTGTAGAGATGAGAAGGATCTCACCTGCAGAGAGTGAGCCAGTCCTTAGAGGGACATGGTTCTGCTGCTTGACAAGCAGGGGCCTGGCTCATGTGTCACCAAGTGGACAAGGAACCTCTCGAGGGAAGATACCCTGCGTCATATGTGTCCACGTTTTTTCTAATCCATAACCCGCATATTTTGTCGAAAATCTTGTTCAGTTTATTATTGACTCTTGACGATGTGAAAAGATGGAGAATTTCTGTACTTGAGATAGAAACGCTGATAGTAAATGCACACACGGAAGGTATGCAAACACTGCCAAGCGTGGCGGGATTAAAGCCCTATTAAATGTAGTCATGGACAATTATCATGAAAATAAAAATGTGTTTTCTCTTTATTTGCCAAGCGGGGAAAAAAAAGTCAAACATCAGAAAACATAATGATTTCAGAAAAGAAAATCCAAAAGAAGCTTGCAGGGTACTGAATTTTAATTGACTTAAGTGCTTTATGAATAGAGTGTACCTGCTCCGATATCCATGTGTCCCTGCTGTGAGCCATTGCTGGAGTTGTGATTAAAGAAGCAGTCATGTGAAGTGGAGGTGGCACAGAGTAGGTATGTGTTACTCTCAGAATGCAGCTGTGAGGGCCCCCGAGGGATCTCTTGCCCACAAATAAACATGAGTGGTCTCATTATGTTTACAATATGGAAATGAATTGAAGAAAAGTTCTCAGCAGGATATTTTTAATATAGAATGGTCTGGATTCACGAGGGGGGGGGGGGGGGGAACCTGTCAGATCTCACTTATTTTTCTGAAGCTTTGGAGTTGGTCCCGCAGATTTCCAGCATCCATTGTCGCAAACATTTCAATAGGGTCAGCCTGTTTCCATTAAATAGCATTTTGAGCACACAAACACTGAAAAAATGGATTAAAGGCAAAGAAGCCTCGTGGCTAGAACGGTGGTTTCGCAAGCATTTTTTATTTTTTTAAATCTCAGTTTATGGGCTTGTGCTACCTGAGATCATGCAGCAGAACGTAGTAGTGCTGTGTATTAATTCCATCAACTTATTTTCACTATACACTGTCCTCCAGCTCGCCATTATATTAGTTTCCTACAAAAGAAACCGTATGGGATATTTTATACAATGGCATCCAGTAAAATAAAAAAAATTATAAAAAAAAAAACTGTATACTTTTCTTATTCGTTTACCCTGAGACACACCACACTGTGTGGCATCCATCAGAAGCATCCATTAAATGTATACATTCCGACGTATGCATTAACAGAGGCCATAAGCATGATGTGAACAAAAATGTATGATCTCTATGTAAACATATTAGTGTACAGATCCTAGGGTCAATATTATGGAGCCACAGACACTCTGCATGCCGTGATATGGTTCCTCCTCAAATAACTTTGTCATTATCCGTAAAGAAAGGCACACTTTTACCTCTAACATACAGTTTAGACCCATATCTGGCTGATATAAGCACCAGCTTATGAATCCATATAATAATCAGTAAAATCATATGATGTAACACATACTATACTATATATACATATAATACATACCATTAGGGGCCTAGCTAAAGGCTCATGGACCCTAGTGCAAGAGTTCAGCTTGGGCCCCCTTTCCCTCAGTGCTTTGTGGCCAGGGGCAGGAAAGCACAAACCCTTGTGCTGTCCAATGCAAAAATTGAATTGCCCCCCCTACCCATGCCAAATTCTTGACCTAACCCCTTCCCTCCAGCCAGATGTGTAACTTGACCAGCATGCACTTTCTATAATGCTGGTTTCTTCTTATGCAGCACAAGGGTCTTTGTGCCCCCTCAGGCTCCTGGGCCCAAATAGCCCCTATACCTACTCCCCTGCATACCATTGTAATATAACGTGAATTCAAAAGATTTGAGAATGAATAAGCTTATGCAGGCTAAGTGAATGAATATATTTGCTAAGTGTGATTAAATTTAAGAGAACACAAACAAAACATATACTAAATAATCAAAAGTAAGTACATCACTAGCCTAAATAGGGTGGAGACTGCGTAGATCATGCTATAACACATGGCTGTCGATCATTTGGCCGACACCACAGTGTGTACAAGAGATAGGGCAATTCAATACTTATATCCTACCTAGGATGAAGTTCTTAGGTGGAGTCTCTTAAATGTATGTGTGCCACAGAATTTAAACCTGTTAGCCCCTCCTCCATTGTGCCGCATGCATGTCTCAGGAATGTGGTCTTATCAGCACAATGGGGGATCGGTACTAGATTACAAGGCACATCATTACACAGAATGGTAATAATTAAAGGGAACAGAATTAAAGGGACAGAACCAATCAGTACTTAAACAATACCCTTACAATACAACCATATTATATAAAAGTGTGTGTGTGTGTGTTTTTATATATACACTGCTCAAAAAAATAAAGGGAACACAAAAATTACACATCCTAGATCTGAGTTAATTAAATATTCTTCTGAAATACTTTGTTCTTTACATAGTTGAATGTGTTGACAACAAAATCACACAAAAATAAAAAAATTAAAATCAAATTTTTCAACCCATGGAGGTCTGGATTTGGAGTCACCCTCAAAATTAAAGTGGAAAAACACACTACAGGCTGATCCAACTTTGATGTAATGTCCTTAAAACAAGTCAAAATGAAGCTCAGTAGTGTGTGTGGCCTCCACGTGCCTGTATGACCTTCCTACAACGCCTGTGCATGCTCCTGATGAGGTGGCGGACGGTCTCCTGAGGGATCTCCTCCCAGACCTGGACTAAAGCATCTGCCAACTCCTGGACAGTCTGTGGTGCAACGTGACGTTGGTGGACAGAGCGAGACATGATGTCCCAGATGTGCTCAATTGGATTCAGGTCTGGGGAACGGGCGGGCCAGTCCATAGCATCAATGCCTTCGTCTTGCAGGAACTGCTGACACACTCCAGCCACATGAGGTCTAGCATTGTCTTGCATTAGGAGGAACCCAGGGCCAACCGCACCAGCATATGTTCTCACAAGGGGACTGAGGATCTCATCTCGGTACCTAATGGCAGTCAGGCTACCTCTGGCGAGCACATGGAGGGCTGTGCGGCCCTCCAAAGAAATGCCACCCCACACCATTACTGACCCAATGCCAAACTGGTCATGCTGGAGGATATTGCAGGCAGCAGAACGTTCTCCACGGCGTCTCCAGACTCTGTCACGTCTGTCACATGTGCTCAGTGTGAACCTGCTTTCATCTGTGAAGAGCACAGGGCGCCAGTGGCGAATTTGCCAATCTTGGTATTCTCTGGCAAATGCCAAACGTCCTGCATGGTGTTGGGCTGTAAGCACAACCCCCACCAGTGGACGTCGGGCCCTCATATCACCCTCATGGAGTCTGTTTCTGACCGTTTGAGCAGACACATGCACATTTGTGGCCTGCTGGAGGTCATTTTGCAGGGCTCTGGCAGTGCTCCTCCTGTTCCTCCTTGCACAAAGGCGGAGGTAGCGGTCCTGCTGCTGGGTTGTTGCCCTCCTACGGCCTCCTCCACGTCTCCTGATGTACTGGCCTTCCTCCTGGTAGCGCCTCCATGCTCTGGACACTACGCTGACAGACACAGCAAACCTTCTTGCCACAGCTCGCATTGATGTGCCATCCTGGATAAGCTGCACTACCTGAGCCACTTGTGTGGGTTGTAGACTCCGTCTCATGCTACCACTAGAGTGAAAGCACCGCCAGCATTCAAAAGTGACCAAAACATCAGCCAGGAAGCATAGGAACTGAGAAGTGGTCTGTGGTTACCACCTGCAGAACCACTCCTTTATTGGGTGTGTATTGCTAATTGCCTATAATTTCCACCTGTTGTCTATCCCATTTGCACAACATCATGTGAAATTGATTGTCACTCAGTGTTGCTTCCTAAGTGGACAGTTTGATTTCACAGAAGTGTGATTGACTTGGAGTTACATTGTGTTGTTTAAGTGTTCCCTTTATTTTTTTGAGCAGTGTATATATATATATATATATATATATATATATATATATATATATATATATATATATATATATATATATATACACACACACACTGAGCAAAAATATAAACGCAACACTTTCGGTTTTGCTCCCATTTTGCATGAGCTGAACTCAAAGATCTGAAACATTTTCTACATACACAAAAGACCCATTACTCTCAAATATTGTTCACAAATCTGTCTAAATCTGTGTTAGTGAGCACTTCTCCTTTGCTGAGATAATCCATCCCACCTCACAGGTGTGTCCTATCAAGGTGCTGATTAGACAGCATGAATATTGCACAGGTGTGCCTTAGACTGCCAACAATAAAAGACCACTCTGAAATGTGCAGTTTTGCCTTACTGAGGGAGGGGGGGGTCAAAAAACCAGTCAGTATCTGGTGTGGCCACCATTTTCCTCACGCAGTGCAACACATCTCCGTCGCATAGAGTTGATCAGGTTGCTGATTGTGGCCTGTTAAATGTTGGTCCACTCCTTTTCAATAGCTGTGCGAAGTTTCAGAATATTGGCAGGAATTAAAACACGCTGTCTCGTATATGCCGATCCAGAGCATCCCAAACATGCTCAATGGGTGACATGTCCGGTGAATATGCTGGCCATGCAAGAACTGGGATGTTTTCAACTTCCAGAAATTGTGTACAGATCCTTGCAATATGGGGCAGTGCATCATGAG
The DNA here is from genome assembly GCF_905171765.1 of Bufo bufo. Taxonomy (NCBI): domain Eukaryota; kingdom Metazoa; phylum Chordata; class Amphibia; order Anura; family Bufonidae; genus Bufo; species Bufo bufo. The sequence goes on along the minus strand of NC_053390.1, from coordinate 140,573,170 downwards.
GTGGTGATCGTGGATCAATGGCACAAGAATGGGCCTCAGGATCTCGTCACGGTATCTCTGTGCATTCAAAATGCCATCAATAAAATGCACTTGTGTTCATTGTCCATAACATACGCCTGCCCATACCATAACCCCACCATGGGCCACTCGATCCACAACGTTGACGTCAGCAAACCGCTCACCCATCTGCCCTGAACAGTGAAAAACGGGACTCATCCCTGAACAGAACACTTCTCCAACGTGCCAGATGCCATCGAATGTGAGCATTTGCCCACTCAAGTCGGTTAAGACGACGAACTGCAGTCAGGTTCCGACCCCGATGAGGACGACGAGCATGCAGATGAGCTTTCCTGAAATGGTTTCTGACAGTTCGTGCAGAAATTCTTCGGTTATGCAAACCGATTGTTGCTGCAGCTGTCTGGGTGGCTGGTCTCAGACGATCATGGAGGTGAACATGCTGGATGTGGACATCCTGGGCTTGTGTGGTTACACGTGGTCTGCTGTTGTGAGGCCGATTGGATGTACTGCCAAATTCTCTGAAGTGCCTTTGGAGACGGCTTATGGTAGAGAAATGAACATTCATTGCTCAAGCAACAGTTCTGGTAGACATTCCTGCAGTCAGCATGCCAATTGCACGCTCCCTTAAACGTTGCGACGTCCTTGGCATTGTGCTGTGTGATCAAACTCCACGTTTCAGAGTAGTCTTTTATTGTGGGCAGTCTAAGGCACACCTGTGCAATATTCATGCTGTCTAATCAGCACCTTGATATGCCACACCTGTGAGGTGGGATCGATTATCTCAGCAAAGGAGAAGTGCTCACTAACACAGATTTAGACAGATTTGTGAACAATATTTGAGAGTAATGGGTCTTTTGTGTATGTAGAAAATGTTTCAGATCTTTCAGTTCAGCTCATGCAAAATGGGAGCAAAACCAAAAGTGTTGCGTTTAGATTTTTGTTCAATGTGTATACAGTGCAAAAGTATTCACCCCTCTTGACTTTTTGCGTATTTTACATTACAGCCTTAAGTTCAATGTTATGTTAATCAGAATTTTATGTGATGGATCAGAACACAATAGTCTAAGTTGGTGAAGTGAAATGAGAAAGATATATAAATAAAACTATTGTTTAGAAACAGAAAACAGAAAATTGGCATGTGCGTATGTATTTCACCCGCTTTGTTAGGAAGCCCATAAAAAGCTCTGGTGCAAATAATTACCTTCAGAAGTCACTTAATTAGTGAAATGATGTCCACCTGTGTGCAATCTAAGTGTCACATGATCTGTCATTACATATACACACCTTTTTAGAAAGGCCCCAGAAGCTGCAACACCTAAGGCCTTGTTCACATCAGCGTTCAGCCTTTCCGTTCTCCTACTCCGTTATAGGAGCAGGAAAACGGAAAGGAAGGATTCGGCTCATAACTGAGCCGAACGGAGCCTACGGACCTCATAGACCCCCATAGACTATAATGGGGTCCATTAGGTTTCCGCTCAGAAGATGATTTTGGAGCGGAGACAAAAGTCCTGCATCCTATAACGGAGCAGGAGAACGGAAAGGCTGAACGCTGATGTGAACATAGCCTAAGCAAGAGGCATCACTAACCAAACACTGCCATGAAGACCAAGGAACTCTCCAAACAAGTAAGGGACAATGTTGTTGAGAAGTACAAGTGATGGTTAGATTATAAAAAAAAAATCCAAATCTTTGATGATCCCCAGGAGCACCATCAAATCTATCATAACCAAATGGAAAGAACATGGCACAACAGCAAACCTGTCAAGAGACGGCCGCCCACCAAAACTCACGGACCGGGCAAGGAGGGCATTAATCAGAGAGGCAGCAGAGACCTAAGGTAACCTTGGAGGAGCTGCAGAGTTCCACAGCAGAGACTGCAGTATGTGTACATAGGACGACAATAAGCCGAACGCTCCATAGAGTGAGGCTTAATGGCAGAGTGGCCAGAAGAAAGCCATTACTTTCACCTAAAAACAAAAAGGCACGTTGTGAGTTTGTGAAAAGACCTGTGCGAGACTCCCAAAATGTATGGAGGAAGGTGCTCTGGTCTAATGAGACTAAAATGTAACTTTTCGGCCCTCAAAGAAAACGCTATGTCTGGCGCAATCCCAACACATCACATCACCCAAAGAACACCATCCCCACAGTGAAACATGGTGGTGGCAGCATCATGCTGTGGGGATGTTTTTCAGCAGCCGGGACTGGGAAACTGGTCAGAGTTGAGGGAAAGATGGATGATGCTAAATACAGGGATATTCTTGAGCAAAACCTGTACACTCTGTGTGTGATTTGAGGCTAGGACGGGGGTTCACCTTCCAGCAGGACAATGACCCCAAACACACTGCTAAAGCAACACTTGAGTGGTTTAAGGGGAAACATGTAAATGTGTTGGAATGGCCTAGTCAAAGCCCAGATCTCAATCCAATAGAAAATCTGTGGTCAGTCTTAAAGATTGCTGTTCACATGCGCAAACCATTTAACTTGACGGAGCTGGAGCAGTTTTCCATGGAGAAATGGGCTAAAATCCCAGTGGTAAGATGTGGCAAGCTCATATAGACTTATCCAAAGTGACTTGGAGCTGTGATTGCCGCAAAAGGTGGCTCTACGAAGTATTGGCTTTAGGGGGGTGAATAGTTATGCACCTTGACTTTTTCTGTTATTTTGTCCTATTTGTTGTTTGCTTCACAATAAAAAAAATAACATCTTCAAAGTTTTGGGCATGTTCTGTAAATTAAATGATGCAAATCCTCAAACAATCCATGTTAATTCCAGGTTGTGAGTCACCAAAATACGAAAAAGGCAAGGGGGGTGAATACTTTTGGAAGGCACTAATATATATATATATATATACACACACCCCTAATACAGTTTATGCCATGTAATATAACAACATATAATTATTAAATCCTTGTGCATCAGGCCTTACTTTGAAAATGATAGAAGAAAATATTTTGGGGCTCCATGCAATGTGCGACCACCTATATTTATTTTATAGGGAAAGGGCAGTGATGAGTCTGTTAGAAGAAATCAGCCCTACCTAGTGTTACGTAGAAGAGTTTAATTTTAGAATAATCCTGCAATGTAATTAAACCCAGAGGCCCCATTATACAGATGGAGACCAAAAGACTGTTCTTTTGGCATCTGGTTTGTAGTATACAGTCGTGGCCAAAAGTTTTGAGAATTACATAAATATTGGAAACTGGAAAAGTTGCTGCTTAAGTTTTTATAATAGCAATTTTCATATACTCCAGAATGTTATGAAGAGTGATCAGATGAATTGCATAGTCCTTCTTTGCCATGAAAATGTACTTAATCCCCAAAAAAAATTTCCACTGCATTTCATTGCTGTCATTAAAGGACCTGCTGAGATCATTTCAGTAATCGTCTTGTTAACTCAGGTGAGAATGTTGACGAGCACAAGGCTGGAGATCATTATGTCAGGCTGATTGGGTTAAAATGGCAGACTTGACATGTTAAAAGGAGGGTGATGCTTGAAATCATTGTTCTTCCATTGTTAACCATGGTGACCTGCAAAGAAACGCGTGTAGCCATCATTGCGTTGCATAAAAATGGCTTCACAGGCAAGGATATTGTGGCTAGTAAGATTGCACCTCAATCAACAATTTATAGGATCATCAAGAACTTCAAGGAAAGAGATTCAATTCTTGTTAAGAAGGCTTCATGGCGTCCAAGAAAGTCCAGCAAGCGCCAGGATCGTCTCCTAAAGAGGATTCAGCTGCGGGATCGGAGTGCCACCAGTGCAGAGCTTGCTCAGGAATGGCAGCAGGCAGGTGTGAGCTCATCTGCACGCACAGTGAGGCGAAGACTTTTGGAAGATGGCCTGGTGTGAAGAAGGCCAGCAAAGAAGCCGCTTCTCTCCAAAAAACCATCAGGGACAGATTGATCTTCTGCAGAAAGTATGGTGAATGGACTGCTGAGGACTAGGCAAAGTCATATTCTCCGATGAAGCCTCTTTCCGATTGTTTGGGGGCATCTGGAAAAAGGCTTGTCTGGAGAAGAAAAGGTGAGCGCTACCATCAGTCCTGTGTCATGCCAACAGTAAAGCATCCTGAGACCATTCATGTGTGGGGTTGCTTCTCATCCAAGGGAGTGGGCTCACTCACAATTTTGCCCAAAAACACAGCCATGAATAAAGAATGGTACCAAAACACCCTCCAACAGCAACTTCTTCCAACAATCCAACAACAGTTTGGTGAAGAACAATGCATTTTACAGCACGATGGAGCACCGTGCCATAAGGCAAAAGTGATAACTAAGTGGATCGGGGACCAAAACGTTGACATTTTGGGTCCATGGCCTGGAAACTCCCCAGATCTTAATCCCATTGAGAACTTGTTGTCAATCCTCAAGAGGCGGGTGGACAAACAAAAACCCACTAATTCTGACAAACTCCAAGAAGTGATTATGAAAGAATGGGTTGCTATCAGTCAGGAATTGGCCCAGAAGTTGATTGAGAGCATGCCCAGTCAAATTGCAGAGGTCCTGAAAAAGAAGGGCCAACATTGCAAATACTGACTCTTTGCATAAATGTCATGTAATTGTCGACAAAAGCCTTTGAAACTTATGAAATGTGTGTAATTATATTTCACTACATCACAGAAACAACTGAAACAAAGATCTAAAAGCAGTTTAGCAGCAAACTTTGTGAAAACTAATATTTGTGTCATTCTCAAAACTTTTGGCCACGACTGTACACTGGGTTTCAATTTACGGTACACTATTCCATACAGAGGCTTCCAGTAAAAAAAAAAAATGTTCTTTTTAACATGGGTGACAGATATCACCCAATGGAAATGTGGGACCGACACTGCAGAGTGAAAAGAGCCTTACTGTCAGTATGTACAGATTGCTGAATATCTGATGTAATGTCGCTGGGCTTCAATGCAGTAGCTGTCTGTATGTTCTGAAATGTCCTACACTCTTCTCAGCAAATTCTCTGCAAGCACAAGCAAGCAATTTGCTGCTCAAAACATGACGTGTTTCATGGTTTGGAGGACTGCTGTACCCATTATTAATATCAATACTATATGTAGCTTTGCCTTTGATGAACTTACACTAACATGGCTGGAAAATACCATAAGCCATTTTCTCCTGCACCTCGGAGGTCTATACCTGTGTCCTTGCACTTCGAAAGGAGATATGTAAGATGTATTATATATCGTGTGTCTATAATGATACTATGAAGGGCAGCATACAGATTTTGGTTGCTTCACTTTCTAAGCGCCTTCTCCTGGATTTCTGATGATGTCTGGGACCTCTCTGCACATGTTGTGCTGTGAATATTTACACCATTTACAAGAAAATGTCCCCAAGAGCTTCATTGAATGACACCTGCCCACTTGTATAGAGCCAATTCCTTTACATTAATATCTGCTCATTTATTCTTTTTACTCCTTTTTATGTTCATTAACATGTAAGGGCCAATAAGGCCACTGCTACATTGTACACGTAGGGAAACATTAATGTGAAACCGGATGTAGAGAACACTCTGAATTTTTGGGTTAATGGCATTGTGCAACCCCTTTCCATTAGCCCTGGTGACTAACTGGTTGGAAGAGACTTCACTGCAGTGAGGGAAGATACAGCCATAGGCAGCACCCATTAAGCACCCATTGTTAAATGCTTGAACACCAGAGATCCTCCAGAGCTATTCTTTGTAACTGTTGTTTAGTGTCTTTCATAGAGGGGTGGTCCCAATTTATTAAAGTGGTTGTCCCATGAAGACAACTTATTCCCTATCCACAGGATAGGGGATAAGTGTCTTATCAGTGGAAGTTCAACTGATCATGAAAACACAGGGCCATAATAGATGGTGTCGCCCATTTTGTACCGATGCCGAGTCAGTGGTAAACAATGGATGTTATTGTGTTCATGAAATAGTCTGTGCCTTAAAACCAAAAACTGGCCTGTATGAAAGCATTGATGGTTGCTTGGAAGTGTGTCCTTGGCTTTGTGTCTGCTCAGTAATAACAGCTTCCCAGCCTCTTGATTGGTACCAGTAGGTCCTCAGATTTATGCCCTGATGTAGAAGAATCAAGATTTGAGAATAGAAGAGTCCTTTAACAACAGTGGGCTCTTGACACCTTTTTCAGACCCGTGGTCGTAGCCTCAGAGGTGATTGGTTTCATCTGTGGGGTGAGAAATGCACAGGTTTGAGACATTTGAGTATTCCTGATGCCTTTTCTCATTCATAACTGCACGCACAGGATTTTGATAGCTGTCCAAATATTTGTTCCCAGGCTTTGGCAACACTTGTGTTGTCTTAAAACAATTTGTAATATTTAACAGTGCTGAATACCTAACCAGTGCGCGGCTGAATCTGAGGTATGGTGGATTTGTGTCGTGTTATATATTTATGTACTGTATTTTAAAGACAACACTGGCATTGTTCTAATAAATAATTAAGATAGAGTGCATCTCCATTGCATATTATTGTCATATCATAAGGTACCGGACAGACCACCATGACCTTTTTGCACCTAACTTTTAGTTCTGGTATTTCTGGCATGATGAATGAATGAGATGATCAATTCCAGATCCTTTAGTAGTCAAGTGAGTAGCTGCATGAGATCCTCATTCTTCTTGGATGAATGTACATGATAATGATTCTCCTGATGTCTGAAGAGCCATTACTGATTCTTGGTATGGTCTCCTTACAATATGGTATTGTGCCAATTACTAAGTATACGCATTGTTCATGCTGTCCTTGTAGGTTGTAATGTGATGTGCCTATGAAGAGCTGTTCATCACCTGACAAGCACTTATATGTCACAAGCATTGTTTTCACTGACAATAGTAGAGAACTCTTCAGCAGACTGTATCTGCTAGGGGTTCAAGGTAGTTTGAGATAAAAGGGGTCTTAAAAATAAGCCAACTCCAGTCTCAGCCTGTGCATGCTTGGAGTTGCAATTTATCAACAGGGAGTCACATTTTGGTATGTTCACAAGTGGCCTTTTTTTGTAGAAATTTATGCAACTGAAAATTGGAGCCATCCGTCTGATTGGATGGTTTCTACAGCATGTGCTTGGATTTCTTCAAGCCTCAATTAAATGAATAGGACAGTTTTCATTTTGAAACACATCTGCCACGTGTGAATATAGCCTTATTCAGCCATGATAGTGTTAGTGAGGTTGGGTGCTCCTATTGGCCAAGAAGACATAGCTTCCAGTGGTATCCGAGAGAAGTATATACATACCTGCTTCCATCAACTCTGCTTTGTGGCTCCTCGTCTACCTTCACTGGACTTCTGGTATCAATCTGTCAAGCTCCACATGAATGGAGTCATGTGCACTTCTGCAGCCAATGACTGGCCTCAGTGATGACGTGTCCCCAAGGAGCATATCACTGTGTTAGGTCATCTGCTGCTTGGGGACACGCCACCACTAAGGCCAATCATTGGCTACACGCAAGTTGGCAGACAGGGACTGGAAGTCTAGTGAAGAGAACCACGGTGCTACAACTGATGGGTAGGACGTGGAAGGCAGGTAAGTATGGATTTCTTCACAGTTACATTAGCTGTGGGGGAACTGGCAGGTTTAAAAATAATAATAATCCCTACAAGGTGTTGATGTAGTTGACATAAGGGCTTACTTCCTACTTTACTTTTCATGGAACTTTGTAAATGAGGGAATAGTTAAACCATCTCAACAAAGGTACTTATCTAAATTGTTTTCACAAAGTTGCAACACAGTTTCTGAAATATCACATTACATGCTGTTACTTTTCCATCCAATCTAATCCTCCCACTTGAAATAGCATCAGACTTTGAGAAATGTGAGCGCACACTGGAGAACAAGGTGCATAGGTCCTATTTTTAAGAGTAGTATCCGTGCATGATACTCTCCAGGTGTCGCGTAGTTGCCGTGGTATGTGTATCGATCTGCATGCATCCTGTGCCTCCTCATATCCAGTGTCAGATTGGGTGGGACAATAGAATTGAGGGACACTTTAAGATTTCCCATTCATTGGAACTAATGGGTGCAGCCCAAACAATGAAAACAAACAGTTCCTCCTGCACTAAACATCACAATTGACACTATGCATTTGAATATTACTTATTCTGGTATCTGCTAAATGTAGGTCTGTCTGCCAGGCAGACAGATATTTCCCTGTTTTTGTATTATTACATTTAACTGAAATGTATTCATTTCATTAGTATTCATGTTGACACACTTCCCTTTTTAAAAGCTGTCTGCCCCTAATCCTAGCATTTGGTTTAAGCTCTGTAATGGTGGAATGAGATTGGTGTAGAGCTATCTAGAACAATTTTTTTGTACTTCTAAAACTTCAGGTAATGGTAACACGATGGCTCTTATTTATCAAGACCAGCGTGTACTATGCCAGTCCTGATGGGGCCTGAGCTGCCGGTGGAGCCATGTCATTTATAACAAGACATAAGGGCCCATTCAGACGGTCGTAGTGCTTTGCGGGTCCGCAAAACATGGATACCGGCCATGTGTGTTCCGCAATTTGCGGACCGCACACGGCCGCAACCATAATAGAAAATGCCCATTCTTGAACTACGGATGCGGAAAGCACACTGTGTGGTGTCTGCATCTTTTGCAGCCCAATTGAAATGAATTGGTTTGCACCCGTTCCGCAAAATTGCAGAACGGATGCGGACTCATTCATACAGCCGTCTGCCTCCTCCGGCAGTCCATGCGTCATTGTGAAATGTACTCCAGCTCGGAGCTGCCGCGGATTTCACTTATTATTTACACCAGTTTCTGGTATAAATAATGATGAGTCAATGGGAACATTTAGAGATTGTGTATAGTTAATCTTTTAGCTTTACCTGAAATTAATTTTTGAAGTTTAACATGTGACTATACTGTAATTAAATTTCCTTGCTCAACCTGATATAAGATGCTGGACAACATACTTGTTACGGCAGCCATAGAGTGCCAAAAGATTCTTGTTAATGGGTCTCTTTAATTAATAGATGCCATACACAACGTTCCTTAGATTTATTGAACCACCTAGCCTGATTGCATCTCACAGCATCCCCAATGATATAGTATTAGTTCAATCCACAGTATACTTTATGCGTGTAAACATATTCATATGCAAAGTTTAAAGGCAACCTGTCACCAGTTTTTTGCTACCCTAATTGAGGGCAACCTATAGTGGTCACAGAGACCCTAATCAAAGTTCTCGATCACTTTCTTGAATTGACCCAGTCATTTGTTAACATCACTGTTGAGCCACTGGAGCCCACTCAATACAATGCAGGAGCTCGGTAGTCCTCATATTCATCTCTCGCTGCTCAAAGTATAGTAAGACAGCTGTATAAATCATCAGTGGGGCTCAGAAGAGTCAGGAACTCATGAATATCTGGACTCCACGCTTGTGCACTATATTGAGTAGACTCCAGCACTCTACTCACACTGGAGCTGCCTAATGGTGATTTTGTCAAAACAAGTGGGTCGGTTCAAATAGGTGACCAAAAATTTTAATCAGGCTCTCTAACCAGATAGGGTACAGTGCACATTCCCTTTGAGGATTGAGGAAAATCCACACTTTTAAACATGTGACAGTTTACATCCGCAAAAAAATGGAGCGATTTAGTAAGTAAATAATTTTTTAACCAATATTTTACGATTATGTACTATTCAGACGAATGGCTAAACTCAAAATTTTGCTGGTTTGATTTTTCCCGAGGTAGGACATTGTTGGAACTCAGATGATGGCTGCAATAAAAAGGCTAAACCAGTGTTGGACTGGCCCACCAGAGTACCAAAGGATTCTGCCGTGGGCCCCAATATCTTTTTCCAATGGCAGGACAATCTTCTCCAATAAAAAAAAAAAATGTTTTCACTCCAAAGACCCTAAATCTTTCAGTAGCCATGTACAAGTATATGCTGTTACATTCTGAGCAGATTGGGTCTGATATCGGGGATCCCCATTAGTTCTGAAATGAAACAGTTTTTTTTGAATGGCACTATATTGGTGTACCCTACAAAATATGTGACCAGGAGCTCCTCCGGTCAGGGAAAATGAGAGATGGGGGTCCTGGCAGTTGGACACCCACCAACTAGGCCTCATGCCCACGGACTGCAAACTGGAGGTATGCAAAAAAAAAAACGGGCACTGGCAGTGTGCACTCTGCATCCCAGGTGTGGACCCATTGACTTCAATGGGTCCACGATCCACAAAATGCGGAGAAAGATAGGACATGTCTTTTCTTTTGCGACGCAGAGGCACAGATCTTGAAGCCCTTCCGTGGGCCTGTCTAATACAGACTTTACACTCACAAGTGCAGTGCTCTTCTGTGTATCTAGACCTGTCAAGAAAACTATAAAACTGTTATATTGTTATACCAATTTTACATCTAATATTTAGCAGCAGTAGGAAAAAAATAAAGGGATCTCTATATAGCAGCTTTATTTTCATATTTAGTCTTCAATGGCAAAGTGCAGCAGAAATGTAAAACAACCAAATATTCTTAAAAAATATTTGTGGCAGATAAATTATTGAAAATGTACCAGTTTTATGGCATATTATGCCAAAAAACTGGCTTGCATGCTTTGCATCTCATTTACCAGCAGTTTTAAACACTTTTCTAAGCTTTTTATACCTTGTCTGACAAGGGGTGTGTTTTTTTTGGAAAGGGTGTGGGTTCACAGTAAAATATGTGTGTTCATAGTAAAGGATGTGGCCTAAATGCACCTCTGTTTACCAAAAATGCTCCAAAATTTTGGTGCATTTTTGGAGTAAAACAATGGCAACTTATAGTTGGCTTTTTTGGCTCACGGACATATTTTTTGGGTGCACAAAGTTTTGGAGCAAATTTTTGGCATACAGACAGAATTCAGAAATCTAAAGCGCAATTTTAAAATCCAGATTTATAAAGGTCCATGCTCCAGAATTGCAAATTGGGCTAATATTTGGACTATGATTTGACTTGTGTTATTGGACAGTGCAAAGTGCAAAAATACCCCTTTCTGACGGAAGTGTCCCCTTAAATGTCACCCAAAAATGTATCTGCCAGTTAAAACCAGATAAAAACTAAATGTATCCTTTTTATCTAATTTGTGTTTATTTTCTGATTGCAAATTTTTTAATTCTATTTTCTGAACATGATTATGGGTGCTGCAATCTTGCCTGAGCTGTTCTTAGCAGCATTTAGAAAGTATTTAAAGAATTGCTTTACGGCAGCAACATGGTCCATAGACACAATGGTCTGGAGGGGACCTCATTTATTTCTATGGGAGAGTTTTCTGGACATGCTCTGTGACCTGTGCAGAGGTCATTGTACAAGGAAAGGATAGATAAGATCTGACACTCACCTACTGTGAATGGTGGATCCTGTCTTATCTATACCCAGAGGTGATACCATTACAGACAGGATTAGAATGACAGATAAGTAGATAACTGCAGTAAAGTGATCTGTACAGACCAAGAAGTGGCGCCTATTATTAGGCTTAGTGACCAATGCGAAAACTGCAGGAATTTATGGTATTTGTGTAAATATAGATACTGACATGGAAAATAAAAAATAACATCATCAAAAATTCTTTAAAAATGTGATTTAAACAATAGGTAATTTTCTGATTAAATATTCCCTTTAAAGGGTTTCTGTCACCCCAATTTTTGCTATTAAACAGGCTGACATCATAGATGTGAAAATGTCACCTGCATTTAACTTTGCATTTAATTTATTTAAGCATGCCCCCGTTTTCATGTAATTTTAACTTTTATTATATGCAAATGAGCCTCTAGGAGAATGGGGGGCGTTGCACCTGACCTAGAGGCTCCGTTCGCCCACCTCATTTCCACGCCCTTCTGTCTTTATTGAGGTTGGTTCTCCTGCTGGCCCCGTCTGCAGTGTAAATCTCGCGCCTGCGCCGTCCCGTTCAGTATTCGGTGAGAAAGCCGGCTCATTTGCATATAATAAAAGTTTAAATTACACGAAAACAGGGGCATACTTAAATAAAAGAAATGCAGAGTTAAATTCAGGTGACATTTTCACATCTATAATGTCAGCCTGTTTAATAGCGAAATTTGGGGTGACAGAAACCGTTTAAGTAAAAACCACAAATCAACAATTGATCCCTGCATTGATCTGTAGCCTTGTTTTAACTACTATCATCTATTATTTGGCAAGAAAGACAACTATAAAAAACTAACTCCAAAACAGCTTTTTGCTTGTTGTTTTTGGTGTTGTATTTTAGAAGTAAATTCTTGAGAATTGTAACCGAAATATTTTAGTTTCTGCACTTTTTTTTTTATCTACACCAGCTTTGGCTTAAAACAACAGCGACTAAAACTGCATTACAGGTACTTCCACACTTGCGTTAATCTTTTCCGGTATTGAGTTCCGTCCTAGGGGCTCAATATCGGAAAAAAACTGATCAGTTTTATCCTAATGCATTCTGAATGGAGAGCAATCCATTCAGGATGCATCAGGATGTCTTCAGTTCAGTCACTGTGTACGGTTTTTGGACGGATAAAATACTGCAGCATGCTGCGGTATTTTCTCTGTCCAAAATTCCGGAACACCTGCCGGAATGTTGGATACGGCATTATTTTCTATTGAAATGCATTATTCTGGCCCCAAGTGTTCCGGATAAACCGGAGAGACGGATCCAGTATTGCAATGCATTTGTGAGATGGATCCGCATCCGGATCCGTCTACAAATGGTATTCGTTTGCATACAGATTGACGGATCCGGCAGGCAGTTCCGGCAATTGAACTGCCTGCCAGAATCCAACAACACAAGTGTGAAAGTACCCTTAAAGGAAAAATCTGAACTGGCGCTTATACAGCTCGTCCTGTTCAGATTGGCTGCTGTGTTTAAGCACAAGCTCACCAGCAACTCCATTTATGAAAAGTTGACTTCTGTTCGTTATTCTTGAAATAATCCTTTGCATGTTGATCCTGATTTCCGTCCCCTCGATAAACCTACCAGTTAGCAACCTCCATGCGTTTACTTGCTCTTTCTATATTAGTTGCAATTAATGTTAAAGGGATTCTGTCATCAGAATTTAGGCCTATAACCTAAACATATGGCGAGGTTCCTACTAATACACAGAATCCTAAAGTGACCTTATCAAATGCGCCTGTGGCTCTATAATCATATAAAACAGGTTTATATAACCTGTCACTCATGTCAAAATGTGTCCAAGGGGCTGCAGCCATCTCCTTTCGGTGCCCAGCGCCGCCTTCTGAATTGAAATCTCCGCCCTCCCTTCCATTAGATCCACCTACCTCAGTTCATCGTTCACTCCTGGCAGCGGCCTCGTTATGCGAAGTGCGCATGCGCCGGCCGGCGCACTTTGCTAGAACCTGCCTTGGCCCCCCGATTACAGCCTGTAATCGGACGGCCAAGACAGGTTCTAGCGAAGTGCGCCGGTTTGGACACACCTTCTCATTCAAAGAGTTTTCTTTATTTTCATGACTATGAAGGCATCAAAACTATGAATTAACACATGTGGAATTATATACATAACAAACAAGTGTGAAACTACTGAAAATATGTCATATTCTAGGTTCTTCAAAGTAGCCACCTTTTGCTTTGATTACTGCTTTGCACACTCTTGGCATTCTCTTGATGAGCTTCAAGAGGTAGTCACCTGAAATGGTCTTCCAACAGTCTTGAAGGAGTTCCCAGAGATGCTTAGCACTTGTTGGCCCTTTTGCCTTCACTCTGCGGTCCAGCTCACCCCAAACCATCTCGATTGGGTTCAGGTCCGGTGACTGTGGAGGCCAGGTCATCTGGCGCAGCACCCCATCACTCTCCTCCATGGTCAAATAGCCCTTACTTTCAAAGTTTTCCCAATTTTTCGGCTGACTGACTGACCTTCATTTCTTAAAGTAATGATGGCCACTCGTTTTTCTTTACTTAGCTGCTTTTTTCTTGCCCTAATACCAATTCTAACAGTCTATTCAGTAGGACTATCAGCTGTGTATCCACCTGACTTCTCCTCAACGCAACTGATGGTCCCAACCCCATTTATAAGGCAAGAAATCCCACTTATTAAACCTGACAGGGCACACCTGTGAAGTGAAAACCATTTCAGGGGACTACCTCTTGAAGCTCATCAAGAGAATGCCAAGAGTGTGCAAAGCAGTAATCAAAGCAAAAGGTGGCAACTTTGAAGAACCTAGAATATGAGATATTTTCAGTTGTTTCACACTTGTTTGTTATGTATATAATTCCACATGTGTTAATTCATAGTTTTGATGCCTTCAGTGTGAATCTACAATTTTCATAGTCATGAAAATAAAGAAAACTCTTTGAATGAGAAGGTGTGTCCAAACTTTTGGTCTGTACTGTATATATATATATATATTATAATTATTATTTTTTTAGAGAGATTTGTTGTAATGAAATTTGATTTGAGCCCCTGTATATACTGTACATAGCATATACATGGATTGTGCTGTGCTTCTAGAGAGGTAGCCTGCATTTTCAAGATCATGTGGCAGCTCATTGTATAAAATCTGTAAGAAATTCATAGAGTTGCATTCATATGTATCACTGCGTTCTATCCACTTGTTAGTCAGTGTTTGCTTGATTATGGTGCACAGAACACACTTCTCTCTCTCTTTATTTGCAGCGCTCACAAAAGGAGGGCCTGGGAACTTGCCCACTTCACTCCTCTCGTGGTCTCTTTGTATCTGTGAGCATTCTCAATTCATCAGATGTTGAGCGCAATCCCATAATGCTTCTGGATGCTAGTGAACAGCCCAACCTTACTACGTTATCGAAATTGTGACCTCGTCACATACATCATATCTTGGTATTATATACTACCGTAATCTTGGTGGTATGGACGAGGCAGCTCCAGTGTGCTCCTGTACTGTTATCCTATGGTCTCTCATCTGCTCGTCCTTATTGACTACTGTCTTAGAACTTTTGGAGTAAGCCGTGTCTGTAGAAGTCTGAAATGTCTATTACGGGATGTAATACATCGGTGGAAGCCTTGATTTCAGCTTCTATATCTATAAAATCGTTTTACTGTTCCCAATTAAACACGTTTTTGGGGTTTTGCCCTATTAGCACTATTTCTATTTTATTGATATATTTAGTGAGCTTTTTTCCCATTTCACATAAGTAAAGTTAAATTATTGCATAATGATAAGTTTTGCATCTTCTTATATACGCCTTTGTGCTGCCATTCATCACCATTTTCTTGGTGGTATGGACGGGGCGGCTGTTTCGGGGCGGCTCGGGCTCCAAAATGACACAGATCTGTCCACTTTTTTTTATTCTGTCTCTCAGAGTGGGAATGCACCTACAACGTGAATTTCAGACCCCTCCGTGATTTCTAAGTGGGAGAACTTGCAGTGTGCTGTCCGCATCCGCCGCACTTCCGTTCCGCAAAAAAATAGAACATGTCCTATTCTTGTCCGCAGACACGCACAAGAAAAGGCATTTCCATTAAAGTGCCGGCCATGTGCGGTCCGCAAAATGCTTAACGCATACGGCCGGTGTCCGTCTTTTGCGGATCCCCAATTTGCAGACCGCAAAACACTTGTGGACGTGTGAATGGACCCTTAGACTGCGCGGTTAACTGGCCCGAACTCACAGTATCGTAGGAATCTATGATGCGGTGAGTTTGGGTAAGTTAAGCCCACGTTTGGAATGCTACATACACAAGTAATATGGACGTATAATATGTCCTGTGTATAATTATGTGAATAGCCCCTTAGGCCTCATTCACATTGCATTATTCTGGCAAGTATTTGTAAGTCAAAACCTGGACTAGAACCTATAGGGCAGATATAAGGGAGGATTCACCCAATTTCCTTTAATTACGCTTCCAAATCTCCATGTTTTATATACGGATGTTGTAGCTGATTATCTGCAGGTAAATCTATGATGAAAAATTACGCGGTGCGTTAATCTCTTTGGTGTTTGGGACACACAGAAATACTGGTGCAAAATACTGACCAGAATAGCGCCATGTGGATGAAGCATAAAGGAACATTCCTATGCAGGAGGTTTGTCGCAGGAAGTTTAGTGACTGTTGCTGGTTTCCGCAGCGAGGGCATCTGTTTCTAGAAGACCTATTCAGATGTACTGGACAGTTGCATAAATTTCTGTAATAAATCTGCCGCACGTGGATATTCGCAAATATTTTATTAAGACAGGTTTTCAGCCATTTAACTACTTAAAGGGAATGTGTCATTAAAAACGACCTATTCTTTTTATATCTTTATATTAAATATATTTTTTAAGATTTTTGGCAGTGCTAATTTTCTCGGTCAATAAATGCAGTTTCCACTAAGCCTAATAATAGGCGCCACATCTTGGTCTGTTCAGATCACTCACCATTTCACAGTAGGTGATTGTCAAAGCTTAACTACTCCTTCCTTAGTGACCGCTGCACCAGTCGCAGAGCATGCCTGGAAATCTCGCCTATAGAAGTCCATGGCTCAGGTTTACTAATGTGTCTGCTCCAAAAATCTGTCTAAGGCCTCTTGCACACTACCGTATGGCTTTTTCAGTGTTTTGCGGTCCGTTTTTCACGGATTCGTTGTTCCATTTTTTGTTTCTGTTCCGTTTTTCTGTTCCGCATATACAGTATACAGTAATTACATAGATAAAATTGGGCTGGGCATAACATTTTCAATAGATGGTTCTGCAAAAAACGGAACGGAAACGGAAGACATACGGATGCATTTCCGTATGTGTTCCATTTTTTTTGCGGACCCATTGACTTGAATAGAGCCACGGAACGTGATTTGCAGGCAATAATAGGACATGTTGTATCTTTAAACGGAACGGAAATACGGAAACGGAATGCATACATAGTACATTCTGTTTTTTTTTGCGGAACCATTGAAATGAATGGTTCCGTATACGGAATGCAAAAAACGGCCAGTAAACGGGGGAAAAAAACGGTTGTGTGCAGGAGGCCTAAAAAGTAGAGCAAATTGGTGCATCTCGGTTTTCCGCACCTTTTTCTGAGACACTCAACAAGGGATGCTGCTTAGTGGGAAGGGTGGAACTTGAAAAAGCCAGTGCTTAGGATGTGCCACCATTCTGGTGTAAAAATGTGTCTCAAAGTCAACCAATAGTTCGTATATAGTTAGAAAAAAGTAAATTTCCCTGCACCACATTTATCATCCAGCCTGGTGCAGGTCCAGACAGTCTGTCTAAGCTTACACCATCTCTAGGATTAGTAAATCTGGGGCAATGAGTCCCCTCCAATCTATTGTGTTTATGGCCCATGGGTGCTGCTGTAAAGCAGATGTCTTTAAGGACCAGACTAGTTTTCGTTGGGCACTTCAGTGTATTCTTTCCCGCCTTCAAAGACCCATCATTTTTTACATTTTCTATTCATAAAGCCATATAAGGTCTTTTTTTTGCAAATATTTACATGTTTTTATTAGGTTTTTCTAATAAAGTAATTTTCTGTATATCCCCATATTTTTGTCTACAGAGCTGTTTGAGCGCTTGCTTTTTTGTGGGGTGAGCTGTAGTTTTTATTGGTTCCATTTTTGGGTACATACAACATTTTGATCACTTATTACATTTTGCAAATCTGCCACTTTTATATATATTTTTCCATTAGGGTCCATTCACACGTCCGCAATTTCGTTCCGCATTTTGCGGAACAGAATTGCAGACCCATTCATTTCTATGGGGCAGCACGATGTGCTGCCCGGACACGGAATTGCGGACCCGCACTTCCGGGTCCGCAATTTCGTTCACAAAAAAAATAGAACATGTCCTATTCTTGTCCTCAATTGCGGACAAGAACAGGCATATTCTATTAGTGCCTGCAATGTGCGGTCCGCAAAATGCGGAACACACATTGCCGCTGTCCGTGTTTTGTGGATCCGCAAAACACGTTGCGGACGTGTGAATGGACCCTTACAGTGTTCACCGCACAGGATAAATATTTTTATATTTTAATAGTACGGACATATTCAGATGTGGTGTTACCAATTATAGTTATCTTTTTATTGTCTATTTATTTTTATATGTAAAATCAGGTAAGGGGGGTGATTTGAATTTGTAATATTTTTATGCTTTTAGATTTTTAGCCTTAACCACCCCCTTGGGACTTGAACCTGCACTGTAGGCTGGGTTTACACGTAGCAGTATTATGCCACGCGTCCAATTACGCATTTTCTAAACATATTTCATCTGTGAAAAACACGTGTCCAGAAGCTATGGCAAATGCATGTGGCTTTGCCATGCGGTATTTGGTTGCGCAGTATAATCCTGCCAGTCTTAGATTTTAGTGGTTCATTCTGTAACCAATAGTTGTTCCTAAGAATTACACTGTATTATATATGTGTGTAGGTAGAGATGGACCTGTATTTTGTTGTGCATTTTCCTGCAGATATAAAAGGGTTGTGCAGGCAGAATATATTGATGACCAATCATCAGTATGTGGTGGCTCAGTAGTTAGCAGCGCTGGGGTCCTAGGTTCGGATCTGACCAAGAACAACATCTGCATGAAGTTTGTATGTTCTCCCTGTGTTTGTGTGGGTTTCCTCCGGGTTCTCTGGTTCCCTCCCACGCTCCAAAGACATACTGATAGGGCCCTTAGATTGTGGGCAGCATCATGATAATGTCTGTAAAGAACAGCGGAATATGTCGGCGCTATATAAGTGCATAAAATAAATCAATATCTGACTCCCCACACCCCGCGCCGATCAGCTGTTTGAAGAGAGCACTGCTTCCTCTTCGTTAAACTTGCAGCGGCGGCAGTGTGTAATAATAAGTACTCGCCCCAATGGAACAAGTACTTGTAATTACACCCTACCGCCAACACTTCAGAGACAACGGGCAGCACTCGCACAGAACACCGCCTCCTCTTCAAACAGCTGATCGGCGGGGGTGTCGGACCTCCCCCGAGGATAGGTCATCCATATAGGCTGCCTGCACAACCTTATAAAGGGTGAATCCAGAGGAACTCCTCAGTATGAATCCGCCCCTAAAGTCCATTTCCGTTGCGGCTTTCTTCTGCATTATGTAAATTCTCATTCACTTTACAGAGACTGTAATATGCTGTGGATTTTTTGCCCGCAATTCCCTTTTTGTGGAAGATCTGCAGCATATCTATAAACCTAGAGCCTTGACAGCAGATACTGGTTATCTGCAAAATGTGAACATACCCTAAAAATATATCGGCGTGGAGATGAAGGCATTTTTGTATTGTTCTCTGTAAAAGGAATAAGACGTGCCAGGAAGGGCCCCTCACACGGGGAGACATTTACATACATATGTCACAGGACTAAGACGCTTTTGCAGACGTACAAATGACGGTAGCTGTTTTTGCTCCCTGACCCCCTGTACCTTTATCTCTTTACAGCAGGTTATTTAAACCCTGTTTTGCTGCTCGCGGTGTAATGATTGTTTTGCTGCAATCATCCGTTACTCGGGTAGAAACTACCATTTTCCAGCCGCACTAACAAATCAAGAACAAAAGGTGACTTTAATCTTTGAGAGGCAGTACCTGTATTATTTGACATTCAGCAGGGCTTCAAAGCAGCATGTTACAATCCATTACTGCCACTTTTAGCAAAGGATGGGTTAAAAATAAAGGGAAGCTCCCCCCCCCCCTTAAAACCTACTATTACCTAGTATTATAATCCATGGTGCCTCCGAAACCTCCTGACTGTTCTCCAGACATTCCAATTTAGTCATTCAGCCCATGCTGCCTATATTGTGCAGTCACCAGCTTGCATCAGACATCTTCACAGTCAGGGGCTCGGCAGGCTCTGCTGACTCCCGTGGTCATACATAGCCGCTAGTTCAAGCAAATACTCGCCTGTCTCTGAGAATTTTTACGCTGTGAGTGGCTGTGTTTGCATTGAATGTAGGTCTGTGCTGGAATATGATAAATCTATGCCATGCTTACAGGAGATTTCAAGCAGTCAGGGACCCCGTTATCCTGGAAGGGAATGTTTTGTATGATTAGTTCCCTAAGTTTATGTTCTTTTTTAGAATTGCTCCCTTTGAAAGCTTAAGCAATTCTGATAATAAGGCTGCAGGGAGGTCACACCCCACTCTGCTAACATGCAGGCACTTTTTATGGCAGACTGTATTCCGTGAATAAACCGCAGTCGTGATGATTTACATAACTGCCGACTATATGAAGGTGAGTTATTTGTCAGCACGCTGCGTCTTCCCATTGTTGCCTGTGTCTTGCAGTATTTTGCTTTCACTGAATACTTCACCTTCCATTTCCTTCTCCGCCGCCAATTTCATAATGATTGGTCTCTGCTTGGGAATTTGGTCCCTTGGCGCTGGGTCTG
Organism: Bufo bufo; assembly: GCF_905171765.1. Taxonomy (NCBI): domain Eukaryota; kingdom Metazoa; phylum Chordata; class Amphibia; order Anura; family Bufonidae; genus Bufo; species Bufo bufo. The sequence goes on along the minus strand of NC_053390.1, from coordinate 140,552,907 downwards.
CCATGGACCATCGATGTAAAGGCACAAACCCAAACCATGGCTGATCTCCAATGTCATTTTTATGGCAGCTTTTTCCAGCCCAGACCAGCAGTGGATTTAAAAGTAATGAGAAATATGACGGAAGGATCATTTCAGACGAGTGAGTTTTTTGGCCGGATGTGGTCCGATAGCATCTGGACTGAACCCTGGCCTATTAATTTGAGTTGGGTAGGTGCACTTGTCCATCTGTCCACTCAGGAAAAATCTAAGCATGTTCTCTCTTCATCCGTTTTTTTTTTTTTATAAAGGTCTAGTCCATCCAAGTCAGTGGATCAGTGAAAAAAAACAACTCAAGCACACTGAAAGATTAACCATTTTTCTGCTGATGGTTGCTAGGAGATATTTTTCAGTTTTTCTTCATGTGCGTGAAAAACGCATCAAAAACTGATTTCAGCTGCATAGGGAGAACGCAAGAACTTAAAGGGGTCTCCCAAGAATTTTATGCTGATGACCTATCCTCTGGATTGATCATCAATATCTGGTGGGGGACGAACACCTGAGAACCCCGGCCTATCAGCTGTAGCGCCCCAGCCTTCGCACAGCTTGGCCTAGGCCAGGTGACGCCACGTTCATCAGTCATGTGTTCTAGGAGCAGCTCAGCCGCTTTGAAGTGAATGGGGTGAGATGCGATACCAAGAGCGGCCGCTATACAATATACGGAACTGTGCTTAGTGAGCTGAGAGAAGACCATGGTGCTACTGTGAGCATCGGTGCCTTCTCAAACAGCTCATCGAAGGGGGTCCCGGGAGTCGGACCCCCACCAAGCAGATAATGATGACCTAGGATCGGTCATCAGTATACAAGTCTCGGAAAACCCCTTGAACACATTTGCAGAAAACACTGAAGTAAACCAAAATAAAACTGAGGGAAAGGCCTCATGCACACAACCGTTGTTTTGGTCCGCATCCGAGCCGCAAAAAATGGAACGGTTGTGTGCATGAGGCCAAAAACCTCAGTTTTCCACTGTCAGAGCTTGGACGACTTCTGTATCTACTTCTACCTGGGGGATTCACCTGCTAACCTTGGATCCAAAATCTACACCAAAAACTGCACCACATCTGCATTTGTGTTTCTATCCTTAATGCAGGAGCATTTGATCTGCATTGGTGGTAATCATTTTATTCAGGTATGCTCAACCTGTGGCCCTCCAGCAGTTGCAAAACTACAACTCCCAGCATGCCCTAATAGGTGTGGGCTGCCCAGGCATGCTGGGAGTTGTAGTTTTGCAACAGCTGGAGGGCCGCAAGTTGAGCATCCCTAATTTTATTCATGCATTTCAGAAAAAAAAACTTCCAAAAATCCAACTAACAGACAGCTGATTACATTACATATTACATGACGACCATTATAGCTCATAGAGAGGGGTTCCGGGTGGTGAACCATTTTTGTTTTTTTTGTTATGGCCATATGCATTATTAGGCCATGACACAACTTCTTTTAACCCCAACTTTTTTGGGCGCCACCTGTTATTCCGGGCAAAATTTATTGCTTTAAAGGGAATCTGTCACCAGCGACCTCTCTATCCAGCTGTTTGCATAACCGTGGTTCACCTGATTAAAACGCTGTGATTCTGAGGCTCCATTCCTGAGCCATTCTTTTTATGCAAATTAGGCCTTTGGTGCAATGGGGGCATCAGCATTGCTCTTGTTGCACCCAAGTGTGGAGCTTTTATTTCTGTGACCAGCCCCTCCCTGGCTGCTTTGATTGACTGGTCCAAGCAGTGGCAAAGCAGCCGCAGAAAGGAGTGGAGCTCTGTGCAACAAGAGCAGTGGTGGCGGCCTCATTGCACCAAAGGCCTAATTTACATATTAAGCAAAAGTATCATAACTCAGGAATGGAGCCTAGGATCAAGAAATGAAAAAGAGCATTTTTTTTCTGGAGAACCACAGCTATGTGTCTATGCAAACAGTGAAATAGTGAGGTCACTGGTGACAGAAAAACAAAAATGATGGTCTAAAGTGCTATGGGTGTTGTGCAAGCGTAAAAAAGCAGTACTCGCCTCAAAAATCCTCTGCTGCTGCTGTACTGGTCCCCCATTACTCTCTGCTGCCGCCTGGTCTAGCAATTGATGTTCTCACAAAGAAACATTTGACCGCTGCAGCCAGTCGCTGTCAGCTGTGGGGACATTCTGTGATGGGCTGCAGTGGTTACATACTCCTGTGGAATGTCTTCACAGGACCAAGTAGTACAGACCGCCAGCTTTGGTATGAGAGCGGCAAGGGAATCCAAGAGGTGAGTAGAATTTTTTTTTAATGTTTTCACAGTATTTTAGACATTTTGGTCAGAAAACCCCTTAAAGTATAGGGCATATTTTTTCGTTGGTGGGATATTATCTTTTCAATCAGAGAGACCTTCCAATACTTGTATGACGCTGGGTTCACACCTGAGCGTACCGAAGGAGCGCTCTGTATGCGCGATTTTATCGGACGTTTACAGACGCGGCTCCGGCAACAAGCAACGCCCATTGTCGCGCATTCACGGAAGTCTATGTACGGGAACGCGCGACCATACGCCCCAAAGAAGCTCCTTTACTTCTTGGGGCGTAGGGCGTTTTGCAGCGCGTTCGTACGCGCTGTAAAGCGCTCAGGTGAGAACCATGCCCATAGGGGATCATTGGTTCTTGCCTGTTGAGCATTTTACAGCGCGTAGGAACGCGCTGTAAAACGCTCAGGTGTGAACCCAGCGTAATAGGTATGCTAAAAACTTTGTGTCCTCCATCTATACCAGGGGTAGGCGACCTCCGGCACTCCAGGTGTGGTGAAACTGCAACTCCCAGAATGCATACTTGCTCTGCTCTTCTCGGAACTCTCCTAGAAATGAATGGAGCATGCTGGGAATTGTAGTTTCACAACAGCTGGAGTGCCGAAGGTTGCTGACCCCTGGTCTATACATTTATGCAGAAGCTTAGTCAGGCATGTGCACTGAATTGTTCCGTTTGATCAGATATTACAAGGGTTATTAATGCACAGTGGCACTATAACGCTTTCCACTTCTTCAGCTGACACTAGAGGGCACTGCTGATCCTCTGTTTTAGCTCTGCATGTGAACGTTCAGTACAAAATCTCAGGCTTGTTCTATCATAGTTTTATTAAAATCTATATGTGCATAAAATTTACAGAAAACACGGAGCAGCCTGTTCCGCCGAGCAGCCGGCAAGTGTTACTGTCATAGAGAAGATAGTCTAACTAAGTAGACCAGAGAAGCCGAGCCCTCCTGCATGCACTAGAAATGTCATCCTCATCAAAGCCAGGAGCCCAAGTTTGTCCTGTCATGAGGTTTGTGTTCCTTGCCAGCCGCACTTCCAGCCAGCATGTGGGCTGAACATCTTTAGGGAGGAAGTAGGAGCAAGAATTAAAGAGTTATAGAGATTTACTTAACACAGGTCACATGAAGATCAGCCAACTCCTCAAAAGTGGTGGGAAAAAAGAGAAATGTAGAGTTGGCGTATGTTCAAAGCTTATGGTAAAGGTGGATTTCCAGATACGACTGTATATCGCTGCAGTCAGTAACCGAGCATAGATATTCTGAATTATTTCTTGTCTATATTCCTCAGCTTCAGGCACAAATCATTAGTAAAATCTAAATTACTTATGTCATACGTTATTTTGCATCTCGCCTAAGGCTGTGGACATGTATATTTACTGGAATATGTGAGACTGGGATCATGTATAGGTATATACAGTATGTGTGCAGCTGTAATTACATATATAGTCACATATGACCTATCTTTAATATCTGCAGCGCTCCAGTTGGTGGATCTTTTATTGGATGTGAAGAATCAAAAAATTTACATAATTACTTTAAAATATAAGGTAATGCTCTAAAACATTTATTAATTGAAACTGTGCTATTGATCCTCCCCAACATGGCTGCTCTTTTGGTCCACAAGGTTGATCTTTTGACCTACATCATATTATGTTTTAGGCTTCTTCTAATCTACCAGTGCCATTATTATCGGTATTTTTAGGCGTTTTATAGTAACGCTATAGGTATGCTGTAGGCAAAGTGAATTATATGTCTGTACCATGTTATACGTGTTACCAACTGTTGCATGATCACTATATATATATATATATATATATATATATATATACAGTACAGACCAAAAGTTTGGACACACCTTCTCATTCAAAGAGTTTTCTTTATTTTCATGACTATGAAAATTGTAGATTCACACTGAAGGCATCAAAACTATGAATTAACACATGTGGAATTATATACATAACAAACAAGTGTGAAACACCTGAAAATATGTCATATTCTAGGTTCTTCAAAGTTGCCACCTTTTGCTTTGATTACTGCTTTGCACACTCTTGGCATTCTCTTGATGAGCTTCAAGAGGTAGTCCCCTGAAATGGTTTTCACTTCACAGGTGTGCCCTGTCAGGTTTAATAAGTGGGATTTCTTTCCTTATAAATGGGGTTGGGACCATCAGTTGCGTTGAGAAGTCAGGTGGATACACAGCTGATAGTCCTACTGAATAGACTGTTAGAATTTGTATTAGGGCAAGAAAAAAGCAGCTAAGTAAAGAAAAACGAGTGGCCATCATTACTTTAAGAAATGAAGGTCAGTCAGTCAGCCGAAAAATTGGGAAAACTTTGAAAGTAAGGGCTATTTTACCATGAAGGAGAGTGATGGGGTGCTGCGCCAGATGACCTGGCCTCCACAGTCACCGGACCTGAACCCAATCGAGATGGTTTGGGGTGAGCTGGACCGCAGAGTGAAGGCAAAAGGGCCAACAAGTGCTAAGCATCTCTGGGAACTCCTTCAAGACTGTTGGAAGACCATTTCAGGGAACTACCTCTTGAAGCTCATCAAGAGAATGCCAAGAGTGTGCAAAGCAGTAATCAAAGCAAAAGGTGGCTACTTTGAAGAACCTAGAATATGACATATTTTCAGTTGTTTCACACTTGTTTGTTATGTATATAATTCCACATGTGTTAATTCATAGTTTTGATGCCTTCATAGTCATGAAAATAAAGAAAACTCTTTGAATGAGAAGGTGTGTCCAAACTTTTGGTCTGTACTGTATATATATATATATATATATATATATACACAACATTGTATTGTTACACTATAGACATTTAGAGTGTTTTATGAGGGCACCATTGGCAATTAAAGTGTCGTAGCACTGTGGGCATACAGAGTGCCTTTTAAAGCAATGTGGGCATGCATAGCGTTACACAGAAGCACTGTCGGCATGCAGAGTGTTTTACATAAGCTCTGTGCCACTGTATGGATGTTATGTGGACATACAAAGTGCTGTACATGGGGTCTGTGGGCATCCAGAATATTTTACAGTAGTTCTGTGGACATGCAGAGTATTGTAAAGAAAGTCTGTGGGCATGCAGAGTATTGTATGGAAGGTCTGTGGACATGCAGAGTATTGTACAGAAAGTCTGTGGACATACAGAGTGTTGTATAGAAGCACTATGGGCATTTGGAGTGTTGTACGGGAGCACTGTGGGCATGCGACGTGTTGTATGGAAGCACTGTGGGTATGCAGTGTGTTGTACAGAAGCATTGTGGGCATGCCACGTTTTGCACCGAAGCATTGTGGGCATGCGGCGTGTTGTACGGAAGCGCTGTGGGCATACAGCGTGTTGTACGGAAGCACTGTGGGCATACAGCGTGTTGTACGGAAGCACTGTGGGCATGCAGCGTGTTGTACAGAAGCACTGTGGGCATGCGGCGTGTTGTACGGAAGCACTGTGGGCATGCGGTGTGTTGTACGGAAGCACTGTGGGCATGCGGTGTGTTGTACAGAAGCAGTGTGGACATACAGCGTGTTGTACGGAAGCACTGTGGGCATGCGGCGTGTTGTACGGAAGCACTGTGGGCATGCGGCGTGTTGTACGGAAGCACTGTGGGCATGCGGCGTGTTGTACGGAAGCACTGTGGGCATGCGGTGTGTTGTACAGAAGCACTGTGTTCATGCATTCAAGTATTGCAAGAAATTAGCACATGCCAAGTATATGGCAGTACTGTAGGCATAAAAATATTTGTAATGAGGAGGTTTCAGAACACAGCAGGATAGATAGTCCTTACCTCAAATTATAAATTGATGTGAATTGATTGTATCCAATGGCATTTCCATATCTTATTAATACACACACATATACAGTAGAACATCTCCAGCTCTATGAGAAGACCACCCTGATCCTCACCAGTTCTCTGCTAGCCTATATTCAGTTCCCCTATATTGTGTATGTATAACGGTCTTCTACAGGGGTGGTTATCTCAATGAGACTATTTCAAAGCGTGTAATATATACATATGTATGCATATACATATAAACATATACAGTACAGACCATGATTCCGCATTTAGACAGTGATCGAAAGGAAGCTGTTCTGAGACGAGCAAGCAGTGCTTTGAGATGTGTAATTGGGGTGTTTTTTTTTAAGTCGTGATTAAGACATTTATGCAAAACGGTAGATTGAAAGAGACAGGCTTTCAGCATAAAGTACCGTAATCTGTCAGGCCTGTACTTGATGCCCAGTGCAGTTGTGGCGCGTTCAGCCTGGAAGATTTCATGGACCTTTTCACTGCTGGAGAAGCAGGACGGTATTCTTTTAATAGAGAAGTACAAGTTCCACCAGCAAAGAAGTAGTCAAGGAGGAATTCCTTATTATTTCAATGTGAAATTCCTCTTTGTTGTGCTGAGTCCTTGGCAGTGGACAAATTACTCAGCTAATGCTACAATATTGAAAGCATTCAGTGTGATCCCAGTCTAAATGTGTGCTACTTGAGAGAGCCTTTGGGGTAAGCCTGGATACCTCTGTGTTACTTCTACACGCCAAATAGATTTAATTGGTACATCTCAAAGAAATTGGATGCATAGGTAAAGTCTTCTCCTTTCTGCCCAAGACTTCTTATGTCCTCATACTTTTATGTTAGATGAACTTGTGATGTTTGTTTTTACATTTATCCAATATTATATATATATATATATATATATATATATATATATATATAGCTTGAACTGTTTTTGCTTTGACTCACAGACATTTTAGGTCTCCATCTAACCTTTTGGGCACTGGCGGCTCTAGTTAAATGACAGATCTATTACCACTATGCCTTATCACTTTATAAGCAAATTACTGATTAATCAATAAGCGACAGATTATAGTATATCCAGCGTTTCATCATATGAAATGTTACGTAGCGGCTTAACTGTCTACAAGCAATCAGATGGCAGCTCGGTTATAATAGGTTTTCCTCCCCCTAGCAGTTTATTGCTCTTAGCTATCAAAAGTTAATTTGAAATCCCGATATAGTTGCATTAATTTTCAAGACATTTTCTGGGTGTAGAACAGAAAAGAATAACATGAACTTTACACCACGGCTCTGTAGCTAATCGGTTTTTACCTCCAGCTAAAGGGAATAGTACTAATGTCAGTGGACACAACATCTGTGTGCAAGGATGAGAGGAGGGGGAGTTATGGAAAGTTGAGGCTAGGAATATTTTATTCCTTGAAATGGCAAATTTGACCAGGAATTTGAGAAGGTCGCTTTGTGCAGTACAACGAATAATTGGACATTTTTCTTATTAGGGAGACTGTGAAGTTGTCATTATAAAGTATATTTACTGCTTGGTGCTTGTTAGGTATAAAATCCCATAACAGTTTGGAAATTATAGTAATTATATTTTGTAAGATGGGAAATAAGAACTTTGTTTGGGTATATGTATTATAAGCCATTTTGGCTTCACTGTTTGCCAGGTGGCATTGATCGGAGCTGGAATATAGACTGTTCATCTTAAGGGTTAATAAGGTAACTTCCACAGCTGGACTTCCTCAAGTATGCCCACAATTAACCCCCCATTCCACGCTGCCTATAGCAATTATGCTAAAGTTCTATGTCTTCTCTGTATGCTTTCCTCTACCAGTAGGGATGGAATGACGCCCTTTCAGGCAGTGGGCATTGCTTACTGAATGTAATGGAACATTAAAACTTTAAACATTAAAACTATGAAAAAAGAAAAATGAAGAAGTAGGGTTTCCATTTTTTTGAGACATAACATTGTTTTCTTGGGTTAGAAGATAAGCAAATCTGTTTTTAATTTAAGACACTTAATTTAGACCCTTTATATTGGTTATTTCCATCTTACCATTTTCATGAATTATATATTTTTTTTTATTCCTATGTTGCTTGGTTTGATTCAGAGTTATCACTGTATTCTTACTGAAGATAAAGTAATGGAAAATGTTACTTGAAGCTTTGTTCTAAATGTAATTTTTCCCCTTTCTATGACAATACATTCTCAAATTTTTTATTATTTCTAATATATTAAGCCTCTTGTAATTGACTCAACTTGAGTAATGACTTCCACTTTTCAATGTGTCATGTTTCAACTTTTTTTATTTTTAGGGTCCCACAATGAATCGACCTATTAATGCGATTATAATATCATCTAGACATGGCATATGTTGATTATGTACCTTCGGAGTGTCTTTGGGTTTATCAAGCCGGTATATTTAACTTTCCATCTAAAAATGTCTCAGAAACTTAGTTTGTTTTACTTGGTAAATGTTAGAATTAATCCAGGCAATCCTATCGTTATTTAGATATATACTTTTGAACTTTTTAAAATTAGATATGTTGATACATTTTAAAATAAAATGAAGGAAATTTTTGCTGGATTTAGCATGATCTTTTATCAACTTTTTTTAAATAAAGTTTTACTCAAAAACATATAGAGTAGAAATAATTTTGCTGTATTGACTTTAAATTTCATTTGATTTTTATGTATTTTTCATAGTTTGAAACAAAATTTAAAAACATATATTTTGCGGAGGTTTTGAGTACCCGGTTAAGCTTCTTCAACCAATCAGGCAAATATTTCTTTAGAGGAGTATTTTTATAATATTGAGGATATTACATAATCAGGCTGTTAAGATATTCTCCTTGAAACTTTGTGTGATTTAAGTACGGACATAACTTTGTTTTTCGTCTGAGTTGGACAAATGAAGACCCCCATAAGATAACTAATATGTTGCATTGAAGTTCTTTTTGGGATCTCTTCCAGCTTTGCAGAAGTCATTAACCATTTCCATCATAAATCAGAGGTACACTAAATTCCTGCAGTATCAGTAGTAATAAGTCAGAACAACTGGATTTATTACTACTGATATACCATGACCTGGATGAATGAGAATCTTCACAGACAGATTCTCGTAGTACTCTACTGTCTCTGGTTTCTTTTACGCCGCTGTCAGTTCTCCCATTTTATCACAATTCAAAAAAAAGAAAAAAAGAAATGGCGTGTGAGGTGATTTCCAGTGTTTCAGTGTAATCGTGCACACTCTGCTTGTAGCAAGTGATCTATCAGTCTCCTGCTATAGTACGTGTGTGGTGATCCCTATATCTGCCTGCCATGAACTGTGGACTTTTCAGAACTCCTTTGGGTAATATCTCAGATAGCGTTTCCACTCTGCGCTCTAAGGAATGACACCGAGGGCAGCTTTAAAGTATGTGAACAATAATATTGAGATTCCTCATTAGTGGTGAGAACAGTATTGCACTTCAGAATCTGTGAACCCTGAAGAAAGTGGACCAGAGCTAAAATGTGCTGTGTGCTAAGTACTCGTCTTCTCTTGTTTCTATGTGTGGCGCCATTTACAAATTAAAATTATAAAGTACAGGGCCTTGTTTCTTGGGTATCATATTATTATTATTATTATTTATTATTAAAGCGCCATTCATTCCATAGCGCTGTACATATGAAAAGGGGTATACATACATAATACAGACAATTGCACTAAGCATGAACAAGACGAGTTACAAACTGGTACAGAAGGAGAGAGGGCCCTGCCCGTGAGGCTTACAATCTACATGGTATGGGAGAAGGACAACAGTAGGTGATCATATGTGTTCTTTACCCAGCAATAGAATAGAAAGTCTCACCCATGATGCCAAATTACATGGCCATGTGCTGGATGTTTCAGTGTAGTATATTGACGCTGAGTTCCTGCGGATTATAAATTCCAAGAGAACTAAAATATTAACTTCCAAACCTAAGACATTGTTTGGTGTCGAGATAAACTTGTGTGTATGTCTATAGAGAGACCGAGTGCGATAAATAGATCAAGAGAAATAAGGTGCATTTACATTGCGCCAACGAGGACAATAACTCATCAGTGGAGATGCAGCGCCGCATTTACATGCAGAAATCACCTCCACTTGATGAGGACGAGCGATGGCTCCTGCTATCACGCGTCTTTATACAGATCCATCGTTTGTGGGCAGCAAAGTGCTGTTCACACTACATGATTTGCTGCCCAGAAACAACGATTGAGATGCCCGGATCATTTCACCGGATGAACAGCACAGATATCAGGAACGAGCCTTTATAGTAACCTTGTTTCCCGGTAATCTCACCAACAATTGGGAAGTGCAAATAAACCTAGATCGATGATAGATAGAGTTGGATAGATAGATAGATATTAGATAGACAGAGCTAGAGAGGTAGACAGAGCTAGATAAGCAGATACAGATAGTCTACGCTATATACAATTAGAAATTAGCAAAGTCCAAGCTGTTCAAAGAAATTGCCCTTATGAAATTCATGTTTTTCAAGTATTTTTGAGGTGTTGTTTTTTTAAGTCACACAAGGTTTTGCTTTTTTCATTTTTTCAGATTTTATTTTCCACTAGAGAAGTCTGGGAAACGCCTAAAAAATGCAGCACCCAGATAAAAAAATAAAATAAAAAAAAGTGTCAAGGGTCAAGAAAAACTCTAGGAAACTGTCTTAAAACGCTTCTGTAAAAATACAGTGTACAGTTTTAGTAAATTTTGGCCAGTGTGACATCTGGCAGCGGCATGATTTGTTGCTTGATTTTTTATTTTATTAATTTTTTTATAAAATACATGTGCAACTACCTTAAATAAAAAATTGGGTACTATGTGATTTCTTCACTTTTCCGGGTAATATATATAATTTTTTATGTAACTATGCAAAATCTTAAAAGTAAAAGATGTCTGTGACCCTAAATGTTATTACATGCAGTACCTATTGATTATTACCTGAATTTAGAGGGAAAATGTATGAAAGGAATTTGATGACCACGAAAAACAACATCCATGACCTTCATTTGTCCATTTTTTATTGTTTTTGTATGGAAATCAGAGATTATTGGAAAATACATGACAAATGAAGAAGGGAGGTTTACAATAGATATGCATAGGCAGAAGCCATGTGCTGGAATCATGCCCTTTACATTTTTTCTTTAACTGTTATTTAATGTATAGAAATAAAATCTGAAAACTTTTTAAAAATGTTGCCAAGCACAGCTACCTTGAGCTGTCTTAGAGAAGGCTTCTGCACTGATGCCATAGATCTCCGTGACACTTCTGTAGATCTGGGATATCTGTCATGTAGACCATGGTAGTCCACAACTCCCTACATGTAGCCATGGTGCTTCATGTATGAGAATAAAGTGCATAAAATGACCAGCGATACGCCTGCAAATATTGGGTTAACGGAGTGTTAATATTTAATCCCTCAATATGGCCGTCTCTGGCGACTGTAAGTAGCAGGTAGACTTTACTTTACATCATGCTGTAATTTGGCTGGGAATAATTCCGGATTTATCTGTGGAAGCTGATGGCGTGTATAACCGCCACAAATGTGTTTTGCCGCATTTAAATCCCAAATTGTCTGCCTTTGTGTCTGAACCAGAAGTTTGATTGCCGTATCACTCTGGAATTAAGAGCAGCTAAAAATACACAAGCATTTGTATCTCATTTGCTGGAAATGTCTGCAGGCTTTTTCTGACACTGCAGTTTCTATTCATCTCTAACATTTGGGAGCATTCGTAGAGCAAGTTATACGCGCAAAAAGCGGAATTCTCTGCAGCCTGTCGCCATATAGAAGGGTAGGCACTGAGATCTGGTGAAAGGTAGACAGGATAGCAGGTGTTCTTATTCAGGTTATTTCTGTATTCGCTGCAGGGACAGAGCAGCATCTGGAATTGTGTAAAAAGTTGTCCCGTAGTTTGCTGTATTACCTACCGGAAGACGCAGAGTTATCCTTCGCCTCTGTTCAGTCATCCAGTTATTGCTGTTTATGTATTGAGACTTTATTTTTTTATTTTTTTTATGTTAGTATTATGATGGAATCAATGGCCCCTGACCACGGAGGAGCTTCTACCTAGTTTAAGTGCATTGGTCAGGAGAATGATCTGCTCTATTTACCTGGTATTGTGCAGACATAGTCAGTTGTCCCCTATTATACTTTTATACACGTAACGAAAGCCGTACAACACTAACAAGTGTATGATATTGTAGGGGGTAGGTGATACACGTCTTGTTTTTCCAAGCCCAAAGTCTTGGAAAGTAGACGCGTCGTATTCATCAAATACCTGCGCCATGTTTGCACTGCTAACAATACCTTTTATTAAATTTCTGCTTCCAAGAAGACAGGTGGATGGCGGTGGAGTGGCTTGTTAGTCACAACTACGTGACATATCTATCAATGCCTTGTGACAGGATTGTGTCTTACAGAAGCGCAGTAATATAGGAGAGTTCAGACTTGATGCTTTGAAGGCCGTGTCCTAAAACAGTGCGTCTCATCTCCAGCGCCAGGAACCCTCAACAAGTCAGTACTTGGAGATATCCCATAGAGACGACGCCAGTAGTAGTTCTTCATGCACTGACAATTCTATCCTTAAGGAAATCCTAAACATGTGACTTTGCGGACCGGGCTTATTGCAGACATTACTTTGTTTTACCAGTCCCAAACATCTCCACATCATGGGGGTTTACAGCAAGGTCTCCATGCATTTTACAGTAAGTTTACTTTCCCACACCAGGACTGTAAATCTGTGTTCACATGATCATCATGGCATCTGTAGATGCCGCTATTTTTGTTGTCAAAATCACTGGAATAACTGGTGAGTGAACAGAGCCTTAAAGGGCCTTTACACGGGCCGAGAATCCCACAGATAATTGCTAATGAGTATTCATAAAAATGCTTGTTAGCGATTATCTGGCAGTGTAAATGTACCGCCGATTACCCAATGAAAGAGCGTTTCGCTCGTTTATCGGGTAATAGATCATTTGTGTGGTTATCAAAATTATTGTTTGCCCGCAGCAGATTGTGTTTACACAGCGGCAAACAATGATTCTGTATGAGGCCGAGCGGTGGCATTAGCCTTTAGATAGTGCAAGCTTTCCTTAGTGTTGGGATGCCGTCAAAAGGCTACGGGTGATGTTTTACTTAATATTATTTTGCTTGTATATGTGATGTATGATCAACTATGACCAGTTTAGTGGTAACTTTGCAAAAGTACTTTTAATGTCTTAGGGTACATTCACACTAGCGGCAGGGGACTCCGAGAGGCGGCCTGAGTAAAAGTACTTCATGCCACATGGTCAGGTTTTTTATGCAGTTTTTGAAGCCAAAACCAGGAGTGGATTAAAAAAAGCTGCCCTTAATACTGCTCCGTACAGTATTAGAAAGTATTGGCTCCGATTAAGCAGAAGTTAATACTTCGCGAAGTCTCGGGAGACTTCGGGTGCTAACTTCAGAAATTAATTTCTACTGTTAAAAACCTTTTACCGTAAAGGTTTTTTACAGTAGAAATTAATTTCTTAAGTCATTACCCGAAGTCTTTGCGAGACTTTGCGAAGTAATAACTCATCGGAGCCAATACTTTCTAATACTGTACGGAGCGCTCGCTCTGTACAGTATTCTAACGAAGTTTTATGCGAATCGACTTTGGATGTTTCATCGGAAGTCTATTCACTCATCCCTAATTATATCCCCTGGATTATTTATTTTAATATATTTTACTAAATGTCTTAATGGAATATAAAACGAGCAATAAACTATCTACATCAATCATTAATGAATTATTACGTAAACTATTGATAGGTGTTTAGTGTAAATTTTGTGAAATTAATTAAAATAAATAATCCGGTGGACATGATCTTCTCTTGATCCCTTGTTAATTATGATAGAAATGCAACCTAAAAGCTATAGGTCTGTGAACATGTTAGGAGAAAACGTTGATTATGCTCCAAAGCTTCACATAAAGCTGTACACGGATATTTTGGGATGTCTGCTACTTCATTGTTCCTTTCTCACCTTTAAGGAAAAATGTTTTGCATTTGTTTTTTGAACAACTTTTTGCATATTCACTTGCATTAAAGGGCATCTGTCAGCAGATTTGTACCCATGACACTGGCTGACCTGTTATATGTGCACTTGCCAACTAAAGGCATCTGTTTTGGTCCCATGTTCATATGTGCCCACGTTGCTGAGAAAAAAGATGTTTTACCATATGCAAATGAGCCTCTAGGAGCAATGAGGGTGTTGCTGTTACTCCTAGAGGCTCTGCTCTCTCTGCAACTAGAAAAAACAAAGAACTAAAAGCTCTTAGACGTCCAATGGTGAAAAAATAGTATGCTTTATTGAAAACTCAATCAGTGGATAATAAAATGCCATAAAACAGGGGAAGAGGGAGCACAGATGCCATCCCAGCACTGCAGTGTCGACAAGAGAAGTCACAACAATACATAAACATTGATACAGTTAGTATGAGTCCAAATGTAAGGCATGACAGTAACTGAGATAATGTAAATATGGTGGGTAGTGACCAGAAGGAACAACCCGCGGAACAGGCGGTGGTGTGAACCTGCTGGACCTATATCACACCTATCTAACAGTAAGCCAGCAAAGAGAGTAAAATGTAAGTAAAGGGACTCACTAAAAGTAAATACGACCTGGATGTCTGGGATGGCGTTACCTCGACGCGCGTTTCGGCGTACCTTCGTCAGGGGGTCTCTCTGCAACTACCGCACCCTCTGCACTTTGACAGGGCCAGGCAGTGAAAACATCATCACACCTGACCCTGGTAATCAAAGTGCAGAGAGAGCAGAGCCTCTTTAAATATGCCACAAGTTAATGTTTCTCTCCATTAACCTATTTTCTATAGGCACAGTACTTTTTTGTTCTAACCAAAGACTAAAGTCTGTAATTGTAGTTAAGTAATTTTTGTAGAAAGATATTCAGTTTTTAAAGGAAAATCAATGGTACTGTCTATACATGGATTGGAAATCCATTTTATAAGACAGACATAACTAAAATTGAAACTATTTGTATTATCTGTCAGTCCATCTTTCAACACGTTAATGCTACCTTACTACATGGCTTTAGTGGTACCATGTTAGGCTACTTTCACATCTGCGTTTATGCTGGATCCATCATGATAATACAACCATCTGCATGCGTTATGAAAGGATCCGGTTGTACTGTATTATCTCTAAAATAGCTATGACGGAAACGGATCCGTCACCCATTGACTTGGTGAATGGTTTCAGAGACTGATCCGTTTCCTTTTGTGTCCGCAAAAACTGATCTGTCACCATTGACTTACATTGCGCGTCATGACTTATCCGTCTTGTTCCACATCGCAGGACACACTCAAGAACGCTGCTTGCAGCACTTTTGTTTGCGTCATGGGAACGCAATGAAATGGAAAGGAACGCATTCTGGTGCATTCCGTTCCCCTTAGTTCAGTTTTGTCCCCATTGACAATGAATGGGGACAAAACTAAAGCGTTTTCCTCCATTATTAAAAACCTGTGACGGATCTCAGTAGCGGAAAGGGAAAGCTCAGGTGTGAACGTAGCCTTAGCCCAGCATCGAGGTGTGAAATAGAGCACTGTGATATATGGTTTATCTTTTGAATTACAAATGGGAAATTGAATTGTTGCTCCACATCATAAATATCAACGTAAAGTTCTACTAACTTATACACAACACTAAAATCTAGTATTGCCTCATATTTGTAGTAATGATATTTTCCATCATTTTGCGTCTTTTTCCTTTTTTTTTTCTTTAGATTTTTTCTTCCACTTATTTTTATATGGTCAAAAAAATAAATAAAAAATAAATAAAAGCTGGTTGCTCTACTGTAACTTGGAACAGGAATACAAAGAGCCCAGAAAGTGTCCTTTGACAGCATTTATCCTTTACAATTGCTTGTTTTGTGGCTTTTCCTTCCTCTACACTGACAAAGGTCTTAAGAACTGAGGTTGAGTCTTCAAAGTGCAGGAAAAGTGAATGTTGTGTTATCCTGTTGAGGCAGTGGAAATCCAGCTGGCTCTGTTTAAATAACCTTGCAGTAAAGCTTCATATCCATCTGTGATGTGTGGAGAGCAGCCCTGGTACCTTCCCTTGTCATCTTTGCTCATCACTTGGCTTCTGCGTTGGTGTGAAACATGGCTCTAAGTCTTCCTGATCTGAAAATTCGTAGTCCAATTTTGTTTTTTGAGCCGCGGGAAGATTGATGTTCACACCCTGCCGTCTGGCTTGAGCCTTACCTACTAAAGTGATGGAAGCTGGAAGTCTGATTATTTATGCTGCCTTTGCTTCAGGCCAAGTAAATAAAGTGATATTACAGAACAGTATCAGGTTTGATAGACATGGAAAGTAAGTGCTGGGATATTGATATGTGGATCACCTGAAATGCAGAAGAAACTCTAAACCCGATTGTAGGGACCGTGAGCTTATGAAGTCCAGGTGATGCCAATGATACTACTTTCCAGTACTGAAGAGCTTTATGCTCTTCCAATAAAGGATGGACTCTTAAACCAACCTTTCCATGATGGTCTATTGAGCGCCTTGGATGCAAGGGGTTATTCTAGGACATTGTGTATGTATCTGCATTTATGTAGTTTGGTACTCTGCATTTATGTAGAAATGTAGCAGGGCTTGATTCGTCATTTAGGTGTTTCTTAGGTCCACCATAATAACCTATATTTTGGTTTAAGGAGGACCTGTTAGATCTTCTGACGTATTTTTTTATAAATTAATGTATTTTTCACAATTTAACTATTCTTATAGAAATGTATGAATAAATTGACTGCTTAATGCTACTATTGACGGGGCGTGTCCCACACAGCCTGACGCTGCCCCGTCAGTATTGCCAGTATCAGACTGCGTAAGGACAAGAGGAATGGTTGCACCTAGTTGTCAATTTATTTATAAATATTCAGGAAGAAT
Organism: Bufo bufo; assembly: GCF_905171765.1. Classification (NCBI taxonomy): domain Eukaryota; kingdom Metazoa; phylum Chordata; class Amphibia; order Anura; family Bufonidae; genus Bufo; species Bufo bufo. The sequence goes on along the minus strand of NC_053390.1, from coordinate 140,535,852 downwards.
AGCAGAGAATTATCTTATGAGAAATGCAAGCATTTACTAAAACAGACATGGCAGGAGATATATGACAGCTCCCCTTGAAGATAACCCTCTAGTTTTGCCTGCATTCCTATGAAAAACCAGAGGTGGCATATTGTAGCAAATAACAAACTCTGCTATTTTGCATGCCAACGTCAGCACTAATGCATATTAATACATGTACCTCATATTAACCCCTTAATGACCAGGCTTCAGACATCCTGAATTACCAGCAATTCTTTTTCCGTTTTTGCCTCTGCATTTCATTAGCCATAACTTTTTTTTAACTAGCGTGGCTGTTTGAGCTTGTGTTATGCGAGAGAAATGTTATTATATTTAGGCGTTGTTCAAGAGTGCATATAAATTACGGTGTAACTTAATCATTTTTTTTTTGCTACGGGAATATAGAAAAAAGCTACTTTTGGCGTTATTTTTCTATTTATTTTTTACGCCGTTCGTGTTTCAAATGAAATAACCTGATAATTCTATTCTTCAGATTATTATGGATGTGTGGATACCTAACGTGTTTTTTTTTGTTCTGTTTTTTTGTGTGTGTGCACAATGAAATGTATTTTACACTAAATAAAGGGGATATTTTGGGGGAGGAGGGGGGTTGTTTTTATTATTTACATTTTTATTGCATTATTTATAACATTTTATAATTTTACTTCATACTTCTACTGTATTAGCATACTCTTGTATGCTAATAGGTTATACTCCGTTTCTCTATGACACAGGCTGATGTTAGGGTAACACTAGAGTGCCCTCACAGCAGATTTACAGAGCCAAGAGCCTTAGGGTCCTTCATAGGACCTCATGGCAGACTGTGCATTGCTTGCCCAGCTACTATTGGACCACTGAGAAAACCAGTGACCCAATCGTCGAAGAGGCACCTTTCTCTGACCTCTGCTATGAAGCAGAACCTGCACTAGGAAAGCAGGCTGTTCCTAGTGTTGGAGTGCTCCGGCGGCACTTTACCCCTCAACTGCAGCAACAATGAAAGACTTCACTGCAGACTGATGACTTGAAATGTCTTTTCCACTTTTTTTTAAGTTCATTTACTATAGATGGGAAACAAAAGATTAAAAGGGTTTTCCAAGACTTTAATACTGATGATGACCTATCCTATGGATCGATGGGCATCCAACACCTGGGACCCCCACCGATCAGCTGTTTGAGAAGGCACCGGCGCTCGCAGTAGCACCGCAGCCTTCTCCCTGCCCAACTAGCACAGTGCCCTACATTTTATAGCGGCTGTGCTTGTTATCGTAGCTCAGCCCCATTCACTTCTGTGAGACTGAGCTGCGCCTAGGCCATGTGACGGATGAACGTGTCATCACTCGGCCAAAGAAAAGCTGGAGCTACTGCCTTCTCGAGCATCTGATCGGCGGGGGTCCTGAGTGTAGGACCACCACCGATGATATACTAATGACCTATACAGAGGACAGGTCATCAGTAGTTAAGTCTCGGAAAAACCATTTAACTATATTGCTCCACTGTATAGTCCAGGTTCTCAATTATAAGTTGACTACTATGTAGCCTCTACTATATCTGGTTAACGAAAACTGTATATTATGTGCAGTCTCTATTGACTGGGCACCATTTTGAACAGAAGGCTTTTTTTCATTATTTTAATTGTTTTGAGGTAACATCTCAGAAAAATACACTATACATTTTGCGGACACGATTATATATTTTTTGGTGTGGTACAATACATATAAATTTGATATATATGCTATATATCCAAGTTTTTGAATTCTATACAACCTAATCTAAAACCCAGCAGGATTTGTAGGGAAGTCCAGAAGATAGAAAGTCATAAATTACTACCTGAAGCTGAGAATTTTTTATTATTTTTCCTCATCCAGAGCCTTCCGTAGTTCTAGTCTATAGCCATGGTTGCTTTTACTTTTTCCACATTTGTTCTTTTGTATGACATTGTACTACATTTTTTATATAATAATAATCTTTATTTATATAGCGCTAACATATTCTGCAGCGCTTTACAATTCAGGGGTTCATGTACAAACAGACAAGTCAATTATTGCAACAAGAGGAATGAGGACTCTTCTCAAGAGTTTACAATCTATAAAGAGATAGGGGTGACACAAAAGGTAAAAGTGCTTGTTTTGTACAATGGTCCAGCTATCTTGGGAAAATAGGGGAGCAGATATAAAGCTGCTTGAGCCGATATATGAAGTGCTTCTGGGTGCATGGGTGAGGTGACGAGCTTGGTGGAGGATGTGGAAGATGTGTTTTTAGGGAGCGCCTAAAACTGTGTGTATTTATGATTTAACCTAATTACTTGGGGTAGAGCATTTCATAAATTACTACCTGAAGCTGAGAATTTTTTATTATTTTTCCTCATCCAGAGCCTTCCGTAGTTCTAGTCTACAGCCATGATTGCTTTTACTTTTTACATTTGTTCTTTTGTATGACATTTGTTCTGCGGTGACGAGCTTGGTGGAGGATCAGGTTCAGGAAATGATAAATGGGCTATATATGGAGAGGAGTTAGATCAGGGAATGTGATAGGCCACCCTAAAAAGATGTGTTTTTAGGGAGCGCCTAAAACTGTGTGTATTTGTGATTTAACCTAATTACTTGGGGTAGAGCATTTCAGAGAACTGTCGCAGCTCAGGAGAAGTCTTGGAGCCAAGAGTGAAAGGTTCGGATTATGGTGGATGTCAGTCAAAAATTATTTACAGAGCGAAGAGCTCCGGTAGGGTTGTAGACAGAGATGTGGGAGGAGATGTAGGGGGCTGAAGCGCTGTGATTAGCTTTGTGGGTGAGAACAAGCAGTTTAAATTGGATTCTATACTGTATGGGCAACTAGTCCAGTGACTGGCATAGGGCGGAGACATCGGAGTAGTGGTTGGACGGATAGGTAACCCTGTCTGCTGCATTAAGGATAAACTGGAGAGGGGAGAGTCTGGTGAGGGGGAGGCCAATTGATAGTGAGTTACAATAATCGAGGCGGGAATGAATCAGGGCAACATTTAGAGTTTTTGTTGTTTCCAAAGTGAGAAAGGGGCAGATTCTCAAGATGTTTTTGAGGTGCAGGCAACATGAGTGGGCAAGAGACTATAGGGGGTGAAGGATATAGGGGGTGAAGGAAAGATTAGTGTCAAACATAACACCAAGACAGCAAACGTGCTGCCTAGGAGTGATGATGGTGCCACACAGAGAGGGAGATATCAGGTTTGAGTAGGTTAGTAGATGGAGAGAATACAAGAAGTTCTGTTTTTGAAAGATTCTGTTTCAGATAGAGAAAGGACATGATGTGAAAGACGGTGGAGAGACAGTCACTAGTGTTCTGTTATACAGTAGGGGTGATGTTGGCGGATGAAGTGTATAATTGGGTATCATCAGCATAGAGATAGTACTGGAAACCAAATCTGACGATGGTCTGTCCATTTGGGGCTGTGTAGAGTGAGAAGAGGAGAGCGCCTAGCACTGAACCCTGAGGAACCCTAACAGTAAGAAGCAGAGCCAGCCATTGATACATTGAAAGAGTGGTCAGAAAGATATGAAGAAAACCAAGAGAGGACAGTGTCCTTTAGGCTGATAAATTTGGAGCATGGTGGTCCACAGTGTCAAAAGCTGCAGAGAGGTCAAGGAGAATGAGCAGAAAGTAGTCAACGTTGCATTTTGCTATCCGGAGGTTATTTGTCCCTTTGAGGGCAGTTTCTGTAGAATGTAGGGTGCGGAAACCAGATTGTAATGGATCAAGGAGAGGGTGAACAGAGAGATGGCAGATGAGGCGAGAGTAGACCAGACGCTCCAGGAGATGAAGGGAAGATTAAAGACTGGTCTGTAGTTGTACAGAAAGGGTCAAGAGACTTTTTTTTATAATGGAGTAATAGCGTTTTTGTATATTGTCCTGATGAAGGGGGCTCTCCGCCCCTGAAACGCGTTGACTGAAAATAAAAAAGTATTGTGTTAACAGTACCTACCTGTCTCTGACTCCTGCTGACAGCGCCATCAAAAAGGTTCATTCTATTTCTTCTTCTGCAAACGTTTTTGAAAGAGGGGAAGATACAGTACCAGAAGAGAGAGTCCCACAGTGAACAATATGGTGCTTTGAGCAATGGTGAGTTGAAACTTTTTTATTTTTTTCCATCCATTTGAAGCCCCGTTCATGCCACATTTTGTTTTACTATTACTGGCATTGGTGAGTAAGCAGTTCATGGGGTTGACCTAGAAGGTGCAATGGATAGGCCGTATGCTGCAATAACCCCTTTTTGGAGCTGTGTCCATGGAGGGCTTGATGTTCTATAATTTTCAAAGATTTCATGCTTGTATCTTATCTGAGCAGAAGTCTTTCAGCTGCAGGAGGTCATTGGCTGAACTTCCTGTGGATAACAATTATCAAATCGCACACATGTCATTCAGTCTTCGAGCCCAAGACATTGATAACATTGTGTAAAAGTTTTACTGCATAGGAAACCCGTTAACAGGCTGTTAACTCTCCTGCTCTAATAAGAAAAAAATAACTTTGTAACCTGACAGCAAACCCTTCATTATCCCCAGGAGTCCGGCTGTCAGTCTTTGCAGCTTCATTTCATTTTACTTGAAGCTTCCTCAAAGCCTTTGGCAAGGGAAGGTTTTTTTCCAGTGCCCAGAGTTTTATATTTTTCCACTTACAGTGATTATTGGCCATAAAAAAATAATTCTAGGAGGTTGCACATTCTTCCCATATTTATCTTCTGTGCCTAATTTATTCTTTGAATCCTTATGTTTTCTGTATTTCTACTCCTATTTAGACAAGTCTATGTACATAGCATATATGTATATTGCATAGCATCAGGAGCTGCCAAATCTCTTGTATGTGCACATGCACTGGACATCCGCTACTAATCTGTGCCTGCCTAAAAGAAGGATCCACCTCAGAAAGCTGGGGAAGAGGTCAAGTGGATTAATCATGTCCCCATCACTATCCTCCTTCGTCTTGATACAGAGTATTTTCCCAAGGCAGTTTCTATTGCAGTTTTTCTACCGTAGAGAATGGTAAAAATAACAAATTTCTATATCACATAATAAATAAAAAAACTACCTTCATCCACCAGAAAAAAAGCAGTAAAATCATGGCCACTAGGGGTCTTACTTCTACCTGAGTTGCAGTCCACTGCCTGTTGTCAGCAAGATCTGTCCCTAGTAACAGAAACACGGAAGACAGCTAAAAGGAACTGGGGTCGTGTCATTGCTATGTAGCTGAGATTGTGAACCTAATCAAAGAACTGGTTCTAAACAGATTTTGAAGATTATAGGAGCCTCCTGTATGTCTGCAAGTGTGATCTCTTCCTGCTAATTTGTTCTGTGAGCTCCCAAGCTGAAAGCAAACATAGTGGGAAGTAAGTGAAAGGATATCAGTGTAGTACAGTGCTGGCAGACCTCCATAGAAGGGATAAGCCCCTTGCTTTCGAGTGAAATGCATCTAGCTGTGCAGATGAAACATGGAATAGTGTGGCTGAAATATTAGGGACACTTCACAGTTATGATAGTACAAAGAAGCACAGTCATTATGCAAACTTAAAAAAAGAAAAAAAAGCTTTAAAGAACAGTTTTACCTTTACATGAAATGTTTGTCTTGTACCAGTATTCAGATTTCAGTGGTAAAACGGCTAAAACGAGACCAAGGTTCGGGCTGCCGTTTAGTGGCGGCTGTCTTAGCTGCTGTCGCTTCTCTTCTTTGACCTTCTGATCGAGGTCAAGTATTTCATTCAAAAACGTTCAAGCAAATAAACCACGTTTTCTTTTTCCATGCGGCTTCGCATCTTTTCTGTGCAATGTTTTGTGGAGGATATTTTGGGATATTGCTGGATTAATTAGCTTTATTGGGAACATGATTAGCATATGCTGTGAACAGCTTAAGGTATGTGTGAAATCCCGCATTGTAATGCACAAAAACATGTCAGCTATAGTTTTATGCCAGGGATCTGTCGGGTTATGGTTTACTGTGTGACACAGTTAACGTCATACTATATTTTGAGCACAAACTGCTCACTTTCCCGATATCACGATAGGGAGCGATGTGTTGTCTGAATTCCTCCTTCTTGTCTCTTATTGTCTCTTATTCTGTAGAGCCCCTGTTTAACTCACACTCAATCCAAAGGCTGTTATGTCATTAATGTTATATCATTGTCAGAGTCAACACTCTCATTGAAGACATATTTTCTGTTGTGCTCTGTATAGAAAACTGCAATTTATGGGACAGATTGTAGAATAGAGAGGATCGGCCTTGTCCATACAGCTTCACCACCACTCCAGAATTATTTAAAGTAGAACTCCCAGTTGAGATTAAGTACGGTAATGTTCTCTTTCTCACTGGTGGCTTACTCGATCATATTATTACAAAATTATCCTGTCCTTGCTGTAGGGCTAGTATCACACTAGCATTTCTCAGATCCGACAGGCTGCTTCTAGTGAACATTTATTTACTGTTCAATAAAAAAAAATAATGACAGACGCCATTGTTCTTGGGACTTAATGGTCAATCTGTATGTACTTTGACTGAATCTGTCATCTACTACACCTTGTCTCGATTGTTTCATTGTTTGTTTTCTGTTGTGGCTTTCACATGCTTTGCATTTTGGCAGTTCTGCTGTCGAAAGTCTATAGTAAAAGTAGTAAAGGCCCACAACAACGTGGCAATAAATATTGTGTAGCAAAACTTTTAGAAGCTTTAAAAGCATCCCATCAAAGTCGTCTCAAACACAGGAAGTCTACGTTGAGTAATTGCTCAATCTATAACACAGCTGGATTAAAATCCTACGTTTTGCATATGTCTCTCAGACCTGTTTTTGTTCTTTCCCCAACAGATGATTCAGCGTGAAGCTGATGTGAAAAGTAAGGTCACCGCTGTAGCACTGACAGATTCCGTTCACAATATGTGGCATCAGGAAGCCAATAAAACGATTCGAGAGTGGATGCGCGAGGTAATAATTTTCTTTGTTTGTGCCGTTCGTTGAGTAAAGCTAACAAAAAGAAAAGCATAATGCAATATTTCTAATGCACACAGTAACACAATCTTCTAATGATTCTTTTTCGCCCTACTTTTCACGTACCTTCAGTGATGATGCTTTTTTCTTTTGGCAGCCTTGATGCTTTTTTTTTCTTTTGGCAGGTTAACCTTGGTGCAGAAACTTAATATTTGTGGGTCTGATGCACTAGGAAAATCATTAAATATATTTACGGTGTGAAATACTGAGGAATGTGCACACATATAACCTCTTATTATCCGCATAAAAGTCAAAAACATATGGCGCTGAATATGATTTTTGTAGATTTTTTTTCTTGTGGTGGATTTTACGTACCATTGTAAAATCTTTTCCAATAGATATTTCCGCCATCTCCCGAGATTTTCTTGCAGTTTCTTCTAAAATTTCTGTACACTTGAATGGAGTCCAACTTCTGGCTGCTTTGAAGGATCATCTGTCAGTAGAATCAACCCCATTAAACCAGGCATAATGCCTGATGGGGCTAATTGTGCTGACTAAAAGCATGCCTTTTTTATGATGATCTGTAGTGGCATTGCTTTCTGAGCAGATGATTACTGCACATGCTCTGATGATTGAATGTACGGCGCAGAAGTAAGATTACAAGGCCAGGCAGAAGAATGATAATAATGCCTGGCCAGAGCTTAAAACCAGAGTAGCTAAGCTACACCGAGGGGTGAAGGCCCACCCCTCGGAGTACTGAAGGCCTTATTACAATAAGAAATAAAAGTTATTTTCCATTTCACCACCATGATGGCATATAATAGGAGATTGACCCTGACCTCTGTAGGAGCAGGAAAACAGAGAAGATTACATTTCCCCCTCCCACCACCCACCTCAGTGTTTTCCTGCCCCTATAGTGGCCAGGATAGAGAGAGGCCTCTCTGCTTGCCAGGGAGGTGAGGATGGATATACATTTAATTCTTCCTTTCACAGGGCAACTCATCAGGGTTTGAGGCCTCCTCAGTGGCGTCCCCGAAAGTGCTCTTCACTGGTGGATGGCTGATCTGAGGTGGTCTGGTAAGATGTCGGCCCCTGAACAGCCAAGAGAGCTTGATGCTCCAGTGCCAGTGAACGTAATTCTCCATATGGGGAACCTTTGTTGAGCAGCCTACGTGTGCACAAGTGACCCTATTGTTGATGGCAGTATATAGGGATTAAGCAGAACGACTATATATAGATAAATATGCATTGCTGGGGGCATAATTTGTTCCTCTCTTATCAATAGGTGTCTAGGGAGGCTCAGAAAAGATCCAAAAAGAGTTTCAAATGCATTTCGTGTTTTAAGAAACTCCCTGAGCAGTACACAAAAAAGCTATGCAAGAATGCATTTCAAGTATTGTAAGAGAGGAGCAACCATCGATGATGGATGAAATAAGGACCATAATACATGACAAAGTTAAATCTTCCCTGGCCTCATTAAGAGAAACCAGCCCTGGTCCACAACCCATTAAAAGGCAAAAAATAGCTTCTCCCTCCTCCTCAGATTCTGAGGATCTAATGGATGAGGCTACACCTTCTAAACAATGGAAAAGAATGATACCCTTTCTGAAGGAGTGATAGTACAGGATGCAAAAAAAAAATCCCCGTTGAGGAAATGGGAAGCCTCTTAAAAGCGGTCCGTGCCAAAATGGGCGTAGTAGAGGCCCAAAAACCACATTCTATACAGTAGGAAATGTTTGGGGGCTTAAGAACCAAATGCTACAAGGTCTTTATAGATGAAAATATTAAGGAAATGGTTCTTGATGAGTGGTCCGACCCTGAGAAGCGACTGGGTATATCCAGGGAGTTTAAGAGTCAGTTACTATTCTACGCTTCTAAATCTAAAATATTTAACAATATTCCAAAAATTGCCATATAGGTAGCCAAGGAAAATAAGAAGACCTCTCTGCTGTTTGAGGACTCTTGCCAGTTGAGAGACCCTATGGAAATAAGGAAGGCAGATAGTCTTTTGCGCAAATCCTGGGAAGCGGCCATGTATAGCGTAAATACGGACATAGCTGCAAGATCTATGTATTTGTGGCTTAATGAGCTAGAAAATCACTTAAAAAATAAAACTCCAAGGGAGGAAATAATAGATTCGTTACCCTTACTTAAATGAGCCACTGCTTTTCTGGCAGACACTTCGGTGGAAAAAGTAAGATTCTCGGCCAAAGATGCAGCCCTCTCTAATACGGCTAGGAGAGCCTTATGGATGAAGTCATGGTCGGGAGACAAAGCATCCAAAATGAAACTGTGTTCCATAGCTTTTTCTGGAGAATATGTCTTTGGTCCGGTTCCGGACAATATCCTTAAAAAAGCAATAAGAAAAAAGTTTTTTCAGAGGAAAAACCTCAGAAAAGGAGATTTTCCTTTTTGCACCTATGGTGGCCAGGATAGCTCATATAGGGGTAAAGGAAAAACAGGTCAGTGGAGCTACCCAAAAGAGGGTAGAGGTAGAGGTTTCCTCCTCAATCCCCAGATCAAATCTAGCGATTAACAAGGATGTCAGAATTGGGGGAAGACTAACAAATTACTCCTCCCCGTGGAGAAAAATTACATCAAACCCCTGGGTGCTAAACATTGTGGAGAGAGGTTACAAGATTGAATTTTCATCTCTTCCCCACAAGCAAATATACGATCACATCCCCTGCATCAAAACTATGGGGGGGGGGGGGGGGGGGGGGATCTGGAAAGGTGTTCTAGACCTGTTAAAACTAAAGATGATTATTCAGGTTCCCCCATCTCAAGAAAAAAAGGGTTACTACTCAACTCTATTCTTAGTGACAAAACCCAATGGATTGTTCTGAACGATAATAAACCTAAAGCAGCTAAACAAAAATATCCTATACAGGAAATTCAAGATGGAGTCACTGATCTCTACAATCCCTCTAATAAAAAAAGAATGCACTAATGTACACAATCGATTTGAAGGACGCGTATTACCAAGTTCCGATACAGAAGGGGTCTCAGAAGTATCTAAGGTTTGCCTTGAAAGATCAAAAAGGATGCATATGTCACTACCAATTTACAGCCCTTCCAATCGGCATTTCATCTGCCCCCAGAATATTTACCAAGCTCGTAGTAGAAATGGTAGCTCATGTAAGAAATCAGGGATTAGTAATAATACCTTACTTGGACGATTTCTTAATTGTGGCAGACTCCAAAAAACAGATGGAGAATGACTTACTCTGCTTTTTGATCCTCCTAGAAGAGTTAGAATATTTAATAAACCTAAAGAAATCATGTCTTCTTCCCCAGACAGGTTCCTAAGAATTCTCCTGGACTCAGAGGTAGAGTCATCGTACCTTCCAGGGAAAAAAAGAATAAGCCTGAGACAAAAAGTTAGAAAATTCCAAAAGAGGAGCTTCTGTTCCATAAGAGAAGCGATGAGTCTATTGGGATTTTTTTTAATCCTGCATAACATCTCTTCCTTGGTCTTAGATCCATTTCAGAGTTCTACAAACCTGGCTACTGAAAAGATGGGACAGAAGACAGGTATCCTTGGATCGGAAAATTCACATCCCGGAACACGTAAAGCTATCCCTCACCTGGTGGACCATCTCTTCAAATCTCGAAAAGGGAGTGGTATGGCAGAAAACTCCTTATATCCGGAACCAGACAGATGCAAGCAACTCAGGCTGGGGAGCAAACATAAACGGAATATTCTTCCAGGGTCTTTGGCCAAAGACTATATCAGATCATTCATAAAACTACTGAGAACTAAGGGCTGTATGGGAAACTTTAAAAGTTGCATCAGATCTCATAAAAGGCAGCAGTATCCTACTTGAGACACCATGGAGGAAAAAGATCACAGGAACTGATAAAGCTGTCAGAAAAGATATTCTTATGGTCCAAAAAAAGAGTGGAATCCATATCCTCAGTTCACCTAACAGGCTCCCAAAATCAAATAGCGGATTTTCTGAGCAGAACGAAACTAGACCAAGGCGAATGGTCTCTAAACACAGAAACCTTCAACCTGATAGAAAATGGGGCTTTCCGGTAATAGAGTTATTTGTCTCAAAAGGGAACGCAAAGGTTCAAAGATTCTGCTCCCTAAATCCAAAGGACAACCCTTGGGCATCAATGCTTTTTCGCAGACCTGGAATTGGAGTCTAGTTTATGCGTTCCCTCCATTTCTGCTGATTCCAAAAGTAATCCAAAAGATCCTTTAGGAAACACCAAATCTCATTCTGATTACACTGTTTTGGCCAAAGAGAAGCTGGTTCTTAATTCTCAAAAAGCTGTCTCTGCAGGATTCTTGGATTCTACCTATCAGAGAGGACATTTTAACACCGGGTCCGTTGATCAATCCTCATCCTCATCCAGAGTTATTCAAATTAACAGCTTGGATCCGGAGTCAGAAATCCTGAAACGCCAGGGTCTTTTAGACATCAGCAATTTATCTAAAGGGACTACACATTATCTAAAGGGATTTATTTAAAGGGACTACACATTAGCAAAAAATAAAATAAAAAATGAAACGGCAGTTACGCTTAAATTTTTAGGTATTAAAGCACAAGAAAAACTATACATATGGGGTATCGTTGTGATCATGCTGACACAGAGAATTAAAGTAACAGGTCAGTTTTACAGAATATAAAACGTTGTAAAACAAAACCCATAAAATGTTTTTTTTTCCATAATTTTATAGTAAACCGTTTTCAGGAGTACAGCATTCGCTTCTTGTGACACAAGATATTTGCATGTCATCAGTTCAGTAGTTTTTTTTCCCCAACACCTGGAGAACCACCAGGTGTAGCCCTCTAGTATATAGCACGGATACAGTAGCCCTCTAGTATATAGCATGGATACAGTAGCTATTTACTCCATCTTGCATGCCAAAATTTTTAATTGCTAATCTGATCATGGCAGGTTTTGTGTAAGAGGCCACTCCTCCCTCATTCGTGTGGAGTGTCCTGGCCCCTTACATATGATCTAATAGGCATCTAAGAGCACCAGTAGTAAAACGATCAGTAGGTTCATACTTCCCGAGCTATAGGCACATGAAATCCTGACAGGTTCCCTCATAACAAACAGGGGCCATGGTACCCCTCCCCCTATTCTCATGACCGATGGGGGTCCCAACAGTAAGCAGTAAGTCATACTGTGGATAGGTGATATATTTTTAATTTTCATCGGCCAAAAAACATTGACATCTCAGTTAAAATTATGAATAAAAAATTATTTAAATGTCCCCATCTTAATTGCATCACGTGTACACCGACCAGCCATAATATTTAATCCACTGACGGGTAAAGTGAGTAACAAATACCACCTGTCAAGGGATAGAATAATTTTAGGCTGCAATTGAGCAAGACCGTTCTTGATCTCGATTTGTTGAGAAAAAAAAAGGGGCACTCAGATGCTTAAAGGGGATAGGTCATCAATATCAGATCGACGACGATCTGACACCCAGCACCCCCCATTCAGCTGGTTGAAAAGAAGGTGCGCGCTGTGTCAGCGCTGCCTTCTCTTTGTTGTTTATCTGCTTGCAGTGGAAACAGCAGTGGCGAGCAGTGTAAGTATACCTCCTAAGCAATCCCATTGACTTCAATTCCAGCTGATCGGCGGGGGTGCCGGGTGTCAGACCCCCACCAATCATATTTTGATAAGTCATCAGTAAGAATAACTTGGAGAACCCCTTTAAAGAGGTTGTGCAGAGGTTTTATATTGATGACCTATCCTCTGGTAGAGCGGTGGGAAATGGTGGCCAGTTCTAATGAATCACCTTATTTTGAGCATCATATTGTTGGATGGTTGTGTTTGTCATTGGAAAATATCACACCATGATGTATTATGGGTAGAAGGTAAGCCGGTGGACGCATTGTGATACTCTGGGCAATGTTCTGCAGGGAAACGTTGGGTCCTGGCATTCATGTGGATGCCACTTTGACACATACCTAAACATTGTTGCAGGTCAAGTACACCCCTTCATGGTAGCTGTATTCCCTGATCTCAGGGGCATTTTTCAGTAGGATAATGCACTATGCCACAGTACAAACATTTTACAGGAATGGTTTGAGGAGATTGACAAATAGTTCAGGGATCTTGTGGAGTCCAACAATGTGGTGGAAAGCAGGAACAAAATGATAAATGGGGTGAAAAAAAATGCAATTCCACAACAGTTTTTTAGGTTTTGTTTTTACGGAGTTCCATATACCATAATGCTAGAAAGGTACATGATGTAATCTTTAGTAAGTGTAATCTTCTTACCAGTGTCTGTATTTGTGAGTTATAACCTCCCTTCTGATCCTCATCTGTGTCATGTGACCAACAATCAGACAATCAGACTTTCCAAATAACACAGCATCTTGTGTGGACAGGAAGTCAGTTTCTCTATGCATTCCTATGGGAGCCTCAATGTTAGTCTCATAGGAATGACTAGAGAAGTAACTGACTTCCTGTCCTGTGTCAGTTGGAGATCAGAGAGGTCACATGACATAGCTGAGAAGCAGAAGGGAGGGGATAGCTCACAAATACAGTCACTAATGAGAAGATTACATCAGCACCTTTTTAACAGATCAGAGAATAACATTTTTCTTCTTTAAGGTAATCTGCTGGCTGTTGGTGGTTTGATTTATTTGGGATTTTATATTGCTCAACACAGTGTAGGCATTTCTTTACATACTCATCCCTTTAGATATACAGATTTGTTCTTTTAGTTCTTATTTCAACGTGGAAGCTTTCAGGAACTTATCTGTACTTTTGCTTCGGTGTACAGTCCGCTATTTAAATACCCATTGCAGGCCATTGCCCAGTGTACATTTGATTGCATTCTTTTAGCTGTATTCAGAAGCAATTTATAATGTCATTGAAAGGGAACCTGTCACCATGAAAATCCAGTGTAATCTGCCAGCAACATGTTATAAATCAGGAGGAGCTCAGCAGATTGAGATATAAGGGGTCATTTATGTGGCGTATATCTGGTGCAGATTCTGTCGCACACCATGGTGCATCAGAATCTGCAGCTTTTTCCCTGCTCACGCTAGGTCTAAAAAAGTGGGCGGGGAAGGGCCGGCATGCCCATCTAATAAATCATTTTCTATGCCTGGTTTAGGCGTAAAAAATGGTCTAAATGTAAGACAGAAAGGAAGCTGTCTTACGTTTAGAATCAGCTCTGGATGTGCCAAAGTTATGAAGAGGCCTGCACCTCTACATACCTTCGGTGGATCCACCGCCAGCTATAGGGCTTATTAAGACCGATGTCTAAAATGCTGGTCTTAATAAATGTGTCCCATAGTTTTACGGGAAAAGATTCAGTAAAATGTGTAATTTTATTCATCTTAATTCCTGCTCATTCTGGGCTGTGAAGTCCAGGAGGTGGTCCTATCAGTGATTGACAGCTATCTCTGTATACACAGTCATAGAGGGAAGGTTGTCATCACTGATAGGACCGCCTCCTGGACTTCAAAGCCCAGAAGTAGCATGGATGTAAATGAATATAATGCAACTTTTACTGAATCTTATCCCATAAAACTATAAATCAATCTGCTCTATAACATGCGGCCTTCAGCTCAAGAACATTGTTCAATGTGACAGGTTCCCTTTAAAAACAGTCTTTCCATATTTCTGCAAAGATTAGCATAAGGTACATAGTCACTTGCTCTTGGGTTACTTACAAATCTTGACATTTAAATTTCTTTCTTAAATGAGTCATCTGGCCACCACTGACTTGGCATTTGCTACATCTTATGACAGCTTGTGCTTTAGCTTTCATTCTTAACCTGCCTGTGAATTAGAGGTCACTATGCAAATGTAAGACACGTTTCTGGTTTTGCATGTGTGTTACATTTTCTGTTTTGCTCACAAGAAAGAAGAGGCATGGGTTCTGGTTTGGCAGCCATGTGCTGTGCATTAGCTTGATCTAAGACTTCATTGCTATGATAGTTGTGTCTGCCGAAACCACACATTCCAGCCAATATAAGGTTTCTGTCAGTTTATGGTGACTTTAGATCCATTTTCACACGCGAGGACCATATTCATTTACTTTTAAGTTTCCAAACATGCAAAGTCTGCTTCTTTAAATACTTAAAACAGACCCATGAGTGGCTGGTTTGTCTTAAAGGGGTTTTCCGGGAGCTAAATATTTATGACTTATCTTCAGTATAGGTCATCAGTATTTGACTAGTGAGAGTCCAACTGACTGGCTATGGTGCTCCAGAGAGTGCTGCGGAGTCTTCCTTCGCCAGTGACGTCACATCCATCAGTCACATGGCCTTTTCTGCATGTCAGTCCTATTCAAGTTAATGGGATTGACCTACAATACCAACTACAGTTGATATACAATGTACCGCGCTCTGCTTGAATGAAGAGGTCGCACCAAGTCCGATCAGCACCGCAACCTCACAGAGCAACACAGCATATCACTGAGGGTAGGTGGTCAGGTCCCGAGGATAGATCATAAATATTTAACTCCTGGAAAACCCCTTTAAGCTCCTTCTAAGACAAATTGACACATTAAATTAGTTTGCATGATGATCACGGCAATCAACTGACTGTTCCCAGGAGTTACGGGCACATTTATCAAGACCAGCATTTCAAATGCTGGTTTTAATAAACCTCTAAGCTGGTGGTGGATCTGCCGGAGTTATGAAGAGGTTTCGGCATCTTTATAACTTCGATGGATCCACCGCCGCTTCTTAACTCCCTTACATTTAGACCTTTTTCTACACCTGAAACAGGCGTAGAAAATGGTAAATGATACAGGCCTACTGGCCGTCCCCTTCCCTGCCCACTCCATGCCCCCTTTTTTAGACCTGGAGTATTTAGGCTACATAAATGACCCCTTACATATCTAAAAGTACAGTGCCGATATATATCATTAATCCTTCGTAAAATTCATTATGAAATTCCTTATTTTTCTTTTGCCATGTGTTTGTGTCTTTTATATACAGTACAGACCAAAAGTTTGGACACACCTTCTCATTCAAAGAGTTTTCTTTATTTTCATGACTATGAAGGCATCAAAACTATGAATTAACACATGTGGAATTATATACATAACAAACAAGTGTGAAACAACTGAAAATATGTCATATTCTAGGTTCTTCAAAGTAGCCACCTTTTGCTTTGATTACTGCTTTGCACACTCTTGCCATTCTCTTGATGAGCTTCAAGAGGTAGTCCCCTGAAATGGTCTTCCAACAGTCTTGAAGGAGTTCCCAGAGATGCTTAGCACTTGTTGGCCCTTTTGCCTTCACTCTGCGGTCCAGCTCACCCCAAACCATCTCGATTGGGTTCAGGTCCGGTGACTGTGGAGGCCAGGTCACCCCATCACTCTCCTTCATGGTCAAATAGCCCTTACTTTCAAAGTTTTCCCAATTTTTCGGCTGGCTGACTGACTGACCTTCATTTCTTAAAGTAATGATGGCCACTAATTTTTCTTTACTTAGCTGCTTTTTTCTTGCCATAATACAAATTCTAACAGTCTATTCAGTAGGACTATCAGCTGTGTATCCACCTGACTTCTCCTCAGCGCCACTGATGTTCCCAACCCCATTTATAAGGCAATAAATCCCACTTATTAAACCTGAGAGGGCACACCTGTGAAGTGAAAACCATTTCAGGGGACTACCTCTTGAAGCTCATCAAGAGAATGCCAAGAGTGTGCAAAGCAGTAATCAAAGCAAAAGGTGGCTACTTTGAAGAACCTAGAATATGACATATTTTCAGTTGTTTCACACTTGTTTGTTATGTACATACTTCCACATGTGTTAATTCATAGTTTTGATGCCTTCAGTGTGAATCTACAATTTTCATAGTCATGAAAATAAAGAAAACTCTTTGAATGAGAAGGTGTGTCCAAACTTTTGGTCTGTACTGTAGATGAGCGAATTTTTCAAAAATTCGATTCGGCCGATTTGCCGAATTTTATGATTTTTTTTTGTTCTATCCTAATTTTATTCACGGGGAATCGCATAAAAAAACGGCTATTTCCTGGCTGCAGAGAGCCTTTATAGTGGTGTAGAACACTGTGCCTTGTAGTAATACGAATAGGGAGTCTGCTCTGGTAGTGAAATAATACTGTGAGTCAGTATGACATGCACATGACAGACGTCGCTCTTAGAATCACTGCACACTTCACTTATTTGGGCAGTCACAGGGCAAAAACTGACCAAATAACTCAAGTATGAACTCATTCTTACAGGTCGATGTTAGCGCCAAGAAGAAGCGCACTCCTTTTACACAGTCGTCAGCTGATTCCACAGATGTCTACAGAACCTGTTCTATTAAACATTTATACAAGTAGAGCCCCCCCTGACAGAGTGGAGAGGGTGTCAGCAGTAAGTTTGTGTTGACGTCACTGATTATTTTGCCCTTCCTCTGATCTGTCAGAACAATAACCCCCAAAAAACTGATCCTTTCTGTTTAGCATCCGCCTTCACTCGGTCAGCATTTGGTCAGTAATCCATCAGTATTGCTAATGCCAAAAAGGAAATTAAAACACCCCAAAAAAGTCTGTAATTTTCTCACTTCACCACACAACAGCTAATAAGCCCTTTTTTTCCCCCACTAATACATGCCAAAAAGTGCTGTAATTTTCTCCCTTCACCACACAATGGCAAATACTTTTTTTGTGCCGCAAAAAAGGGGCTTTAGAACATATAACTGCACGGCTGAATAGCAAATATATTTTCTTTTGCCACTAATACATGACAAAAAGGGCTTTAGAACATATAACTGCACTGCAGAATAGCAAATATATTTTACTTTTGCCACTATAACACTCCAAAAAGGTCTTTATAACATATAACTGCATCGCTGAACGGCAAATAGGCCCTTATTTTTTTACCACTTATACACTCCACAAAAGGCTTTAGAACATATAACTGCACCGCTGAATGGCAAATATATTTTTCTTTTGCCACTAATACACGACAAAAAGGGCTTTAGAAGATATAACTGCACCACTGAACGGCAAATATCTTTTACTTTTGCCACTAATACATGACACAAAAAGGCTTTAGAACATATAACTGCACCACTGAACAGAAAATATATTTTACTTATGCCACTATTACACGCCAAAAAGGGCTTTATAACACATAACAGCATCACTGATTAGCAAATATATTTTAATTTTGCCACTAATACACGACAAAAAGGGATGTAATTTTCTCACTCCACCACACAACGGCTAATAAGCCCTTTTTCCCACTAATACAAGCCAGAAAATGCTTTAGAACATATAACTCCACCGCAAAAGTGCAAATAAGACATAGAAATATTTCCTTGTAATAAACCCTGTTAATGGCTGTATCAAACAGCACTTGCACCCTATTAAGAACGGTTTGCTGGAATTACAGAGCTGTGTAATGGCAATTTGGGTCCCCATTCAGTGCAGCAAGGTGTAATAGGATTGTTCCTATTACCCAGGCTATAACCTCCCTTACTGAACCCTGTTCTACATAAATGCTGTAGAATGATTCCTCCGTATTCTTTCCCTACACCTTGAATAATCTTTCTCTGCACTTGTAAATCGTTTTTTTTTAGCACAATGAAGTTTTTTCTAGCACTGTCCCTAGCGCCTGCTGACATCTCTCCCTGCACTAAGTACACTGGAAAATGGCAGAATCCAAGATGGCTGAGGCTATTTATAGGGCTGTGACATCACAGGGCTGATTGGCTGCATGTATGGCATTGTGGGTGATCCCACCTTCCCAGAGTTCCTTGCTCCATGTCCTCACATGTGCAGCAGCCATTTTAGGCATGAGGAAATTTGAATTCGGTGTGAATCGAATAATTCTTGAAATTCAGATTGAATTCCACTTCGTCAACTTCGATTCGCTCATCTCTAGTCTTATCCACGTATTGCATTGTTCTGGCATCCCCTGGGTTAGATCACCCTCCTATGGTTTTGTCCTAGGACCCATAGGGTTACATTGTTCTTGGATCCCATATGGTTAGTGCTTTGTCATTATGGAACCACATACATGCAGTTTGTAATATGATGTAAAACCTAATATTATTTGTAGGCTTCATTGGCTCTGCACCAGTCTGAATTAGATAGCTATTACTATAATGGTTTTACGTGCACATTGTTTTGTCAGGACTCTCTTTAACCCCTCTAACATCCCCACCCAGTCCACATAACAGCAACAAATGCCGTCAGAGGGCTTTCTAATTTTACTTTCACTGTCTTAAGAACCTTATTAACACAGTCTTTTTTTATGTGTCCCAGCTGAGGTTTGTACTTAGTTTTAGACCTTTCACATTTTGTTTTAAATTAATTTTCATTTTTTTTTTTTATACTATGATAAAATAGTAGCATTGGATTAATTTGACAGTTTGGTAGTACATTCCCATTTATTGCATGAGCACAAACATCGTGAGCCTCCATTGGTGGTTTTTCAGTTGAAAAGCTCTGCATAATATGTTGATTGTTATTAGAGGAAAGTGAATCGATTCTAAATGAATCAGATTCAACCTGAATTTTGTGGTTCAAAGGTGATTTTTTTTTAATTTTTTTAAGTGAACAACAAAAGAGAAAATATGAGTCCTAGGAGACCTCAGAGTGTCATACACAGTTTTTCAGGCCAAGTGAAGCACTTTTGATTTGACTTTTGAGCGATTCTCTGATTATTACTCTAGATAATCTGTGAGGTCTTCTGTTCTCCCCTATCTGAAGGTAGGCTAGAGGGGCTTGCTGAGCTCCAGAATAATCTTTTATGACTTGATTCAGTGTTTTCAAGTAAAATCTGTTCAACTGCTGACAGGACAGAAAAAGCCTGGGAGTCCTTCTTCCCTTGCCCACACACAGTAAATGACATCATATAAGAAAAGCTGTTTATTACTCTAAGGGCTCATTCAGACGGCTGTATTAATGAGTCCGCATCCAATCTGCAATTTTGTGGAATGGATGCAGACCCATTCATTTCAATGGGGCTGCAAAAGATGCGGACAGCACAGTGTGTGCTGTCCGCGTCCATAGTTCGGTTCCGCTGCCCCTCAAAAAAGATGGCGCATGTCCTATTCTTGTCCGCAGACAAGAATTGTCTTTTCTATCATAGTGCCGGCCATGTGCGGTCCACAAAATGCAGAACGCACACGGCTGGTATCCGTGTTTTGCGGATACGCAATTTGCGGACTGCAAAACACTATGGCCGTCTAAATGAGCCCGAAGTTGAAGGGAGTCTGTCGCCAAAATTTGACATTATACACCACTTACATAGCTCTCTAGCACACCTATCCATGATTCAAACGGTACCTTTGTAATTTTCTTCCGACTTTCACCAGCAGAAAAAACGCTGTTTAATCAATATGCAAATGAGCGCTTACAAGTGCCCAGGGGCGGCGTTCCCTGTGTAGGAGCCCAGGCTGCTCTGCCTTCTTTTTACATTACTCCTCCCCCACCTCTATCTTGGCCCGCCCTGCAAGTCCCTTGCATCATCCACAGGACCGGCCGATATCCCGCATGTGCGCAGTGCGCCGCCAGAAAACGTCGTGGAACCAGTGACTAGGGGGTGGACCAGAAGCATGCGTGCTACATGTAGCGATGCCGTACCCACAATGGGGGAAGCAGGACTCACAGACATCCGAGGTCTGCCTTCTTCTAAATAGCTTTTACATGAAAATACTTCACCAAATCATAAAAAACTATATATCCTCGAGCACTGCGCCCCTCCTCTTCAATTCTACAGTGCTTGATAGATCTGCTCTAAAGTGTGGGTATCAAGACTGCTAATTCACAACCTCCGGTAGCTAACACATCTGGTCTTACACATCAATGCTTATGCTTTGTTTTTTAGAATAGTTAAATGTTTTGCCTTTTTTATTTGACTTGGAGCACTAATCTAGACATCTATGTATATATTCCTGACCCTAGGATATAAATAATTAACTAAAGGTCCTTTTTAATCAAGCCAATCAATAATCAAGCCAATTATTGGGGACAAATGCTCCAGTCACCCGACAGATGAGCAAATGCTTTTTGTTGCACATAGTCATTATTTGTGGGCAGCCCATCGCCCTGTATAAATAGGGAGGTGCTGCCAACAAGCAGCGAATCTGCATGGGGATGACCCATTGTAGTAACCATCATATAATCCATTCCTGAGAATGGGCCCCTATAAAACAGCCCTGAGATATACATCTGTGCCCAACCCTTTTGCCTTACGTCCACGTTAAATTCTCTTTTGTTTATTTAGTTATGGACCACATTACTCTTTCCACAGACTTCTTCATATCACCAAACACAGTTTCCTTTGCCTGTATCATCATTATTATTATCATCAGAAATTGCTTGCCTAATTACCGTATGGTGATTAATGGACGCCATAGGTCTATACTTTTATGCTGATAAGTCTTGTTAGGCTTGCCCTCCGATGCCTTTTATGCTTCACACAGTGGCTCTGCTGGGTCATAACCCATAACGATTATAGGGAATTTGTGTTCCATCTTCCTTGAGTCACTTGAGAATATCCAAGCAATTAAGTGCTTAAAGACTAAATATTACAATTAAATATTTTCAAATTAAGGACCCTCTGAAGTATTGATTTTCATATGTTAATCCATTCCAGGGAGTAGTCTAAAATAAAGGTTGAACAAGACTAAATCATGCTGCAATCAAGCACATGAAACAAATGATTTTGCTTATTTTGCTCTACTGGGATACCCTTCATATGTTAATTTTTCTATGCAAGGCTTTTATCCCCAGATCCTATTCTTCCTGCATATTTGTAATTGCATATACGCATATACATTAAGGTGTTACATGCCTGGTAAAGGCTGGATACAAACGATATAATAATAAAGTTATAATTGACTCCGTTCAAGTGAGGCCAAGCAGCCAGATATTCCTTTAGTCTTATCATGAACAGGGCGGGGTGTGTGAAAAGATTGAATGATATTTAAAATATATAACTAATAGCTGCTTGTCTGACTCTCTAATTGCTGTCATTACAGAAAGACGGGTGGGGGGGAGTCGTTTTAGACCTTTTCTGTTGTAACGTTGTGGGCCTATTTTTAGCAAGCATACAAGTCATGGATTTTCAATGTATGAAGATCTGAGATGAATGATAAAGGCAGTCGCTTATTTGCATATCTTGACAGTACTCGTAGTATTTTCCTCCCCAGCCCTGGTTCACATAAAAGATGTGTTAATTGTGTGCTAATGTATAACGTTTTACAAGGCTCTGCTACAGTATTCTGTCAGTGGTAATACTAATTTACGTACTTAAAAATGATGGAATAGTCACATTATCCTTCGAAGAATTCTACCTTCTTGTGAGGTACACACATATATACATATATATATATATTAGAAATGTTAAAGTTTTAGAATAAATTCCAAAATTATGGAAAAAAGTTATTGTACAAATAAATAAAATTTAATGTTTTGTGATCCTCACCCCCCCCCCCCCCCCCCCCCCCCTACCTAATCTGATACAGCAACCCTCTTTATCTCCATGCTGCACTCCCTGGGCTCAGAACAGTAGGTTGCCTTGACAAATCTATTCAGAACTCAGTTCCTTGGCTTTTATTGGTAGGGATTCGAGGCTTTCAAATTTCTCCTCACTGCTATACAGCTGACATCTTCTTCCAGACAGAATGAATTAAGGAAATACAATAAGACACTTGATCTACCAGTCAAGGATCTTTCCATGTCGAGGATAGATTCCATGGTGCACAGGCAGGGTAGCAGGCATCTAAAAGTACACAATACCAGCTTGTTTACTGGACACACAATCAACACCCCCACCCCATTTTGGCAGACGTGATTGATGGGTAAAATCTCTTTAGATATTACAACAACAAAAAAAGTTGTCGAGAATGAATTAGCAAAGAGGCAAAGTGTTATATTTTGCAGGGAAAGTCTAATTGTAATTTTGTTTTGCTATTTTTTTTTATTTTTTTTATGGGAAGTTTGAGCTTCGAAGGGATTTAACGAGTTTGTGCCGCAGACTGAACGACATTTGTAGAATGTACTATTGTGTTCTTAGAACTTTATGATGGATGTCTACCAATCGATCAAAGACGTCGTATTACATGGCCCTATAATCCCTTTCACATTAGTAAACAAATAATTCATTGCCATCCTCCTCTTTAGAATAGAGAGATATTGACACATATTCACATCTAAAGTTCAATTTCTGTCATTTTTGTGAAGTATAATTTATAAACCTGACAATACATACAGACTCTGAGCCACACGTGGGAGAGTGAAGGAAAAAAACAATGAGAAAATGATAAGGATTTCATACTCTTAGTCAAAATGATGTAAAGACAGATGAAAACAAATGTCTATAATACACAGAAAAGGAGACGCACGACTTCTTACCCATTTGTGTCTAGGCTTTTCTTCACTTGGGGGTAAAGAATCATTTTTCTGCCCATCCGAATACCCTGGCCAAAGTGGAGTGGCTTTTTGGCCTTCTAGCCCTAGCAGCCATTGACCAAGGCTTATGACCACTCATACCCTGCATCATAGCTACTCCCCTGCTTGTAGGTACAGTGCTGTGAAAAAGTATTTGCCCCTTTCCAATTTCTTCTATTTTTGCATATTTTTCAGACTTGATTGGTTCAGTTCATCACATTGCTTTTAATATTAGACAAGGATTACCCCTACCTGACCCTGAAAGTCATTGCTCCCTTAGCGACTAAATTATTCAGTTAACCAAATTCTGTTGACAATTGGGTTCAATTTCACTAGCCGCACCCAGGCACGATTACCTCCAGACCTGTTGAATCTAAACATGAATTAAATGGAACCTGTCAAACAATGTGAATCAGGCTAGAAGGTCTCAAGAAGCAGTACACGACGCCACATTCTAAAAAGATTCAAATGCAGATGTGAAATAAATTAATTTAAAATGACTGAAAAGTCTGAAAAAAAAGTTACAAAACTATTGCTAAGGTTCTTAGATCTCCAGTAAACCACAGTGAGAAACATTGCCCACAAATGGAGAAACTTGGACCAGTGGTGAACCTTCCTAGGAGCGGCCAGCCTACCAAATTTTCACCAAGAGAGAATCAATGCCCCTCCAGGAAGTCACAAAAGAACCCCAAGGAACATTTAGATGAGAGACCCAACCCAAGACTTTTGGGATAATATTCTGTAAACTGAATCACTTTTTGGAAGACATGGATCCCGTTACATCTGGCATAAAATTTTCCATTCTAGGAACATCTTGCCTACAGTCAAGCGTAGTGGTGGTGTGATGGTCTGTCGCTGCTTTTCTACTGCGGGACTGGGACTACTTGTCAATAAACCATTTATTGTACCCTCTATCAGGAAGTCTGCATCTTCACTATGTGCTCGCATTTTGCACACCTTCCCTGCTCAGCACATATATTTTTCATCAGCTATTGTGCATACATTTGTGTGTCTTTTGCTCTCCGAGACTAATAGAATTCTATGCCATCCAACCTCTAGAACTTAATGTATTGCAAAATCATATGTAATAAGTATTTCCAGTTTGAATATATCATTTTACATACACCTTATTCAAATTAAAATGTTCTTGCCACCTTGTTCTATAGCACGTACCTAATGTTTTAGGGTACTTTCACACTAGCATTATCCTAATGCATTATGAATGGAGAGCATTCCATTCAGTATGCATCAGGATGTCTTCAGTTCAGTCCCTCTCGCGGTATTTGGCCTGAGAAAATACTGCAGCATGTGGCAGTATTTTCTCCGGCCAAAATTCCAGAACACTTGCTGGAATGCCGGATCCAACATTAATTTCCATTGAAATGTATCAATGCCGGATCCGGTGCCAAGTGTTCCTGAAAAACGGATCCGGTTTCCCAGTCTGCGCATGCGAAAAAAAAAATACTGGATCAGTTTTTTCCGGGTGACACCGGAGAGACGGATCCAGTATTTCAATGCATTTGTCAGCCGGATCCGGAAACAAATGCTATCCGTTTGTATACGGATTTCCGGATCCAGCAGGAATCCTCTAACGCAAGTGTGAAAGTACCCTTAGGTACACGAGAAAAAGCTGATATTGTCTAGTGCAGGTTTTCAAGGGGCTGAGCATGTCCCCTGTCTTTGGTTTTCCTTGAATCTGTGTCATGCTTTGCCCTTAGACATAAAACAGTCCATCAGTGTTTCCTGGAGTGTTAGGGCTCATGCACACGAACTTATTTTCTTTCCATGTCCGTTTCGTTTTCTTTTGCGGACCGTATGCGGAACCATTCACTTCAATGGGTCTGCAAAAAAAAAACAGAAGTTACTCCGTGTGCATTCTGTTTCCTTATGTCCGTATTTCCGTTCCGCAAAAAAATAGAACATGTCCTATTATTGTCCGCATTATGGACAGGGATAGTACTGTTCTATGAGGGGCCAGCTGTTCCGTTCCGCAAAACACGGAATGCACACGGATGTCATCCGTATTTTTTGCGGATCTGTTTTTTGTGTACCCCAAAATACATACGGTCGTGTTCATGAGCCCTTTAAAAAAAAAAAAAAAAAAAAAAAAGAGTATTGTGATTGTTTCCAAAGTATTTTACCTAGACCTTGCCAATATTTTCATCAAAGGATATAACCACATGTATCTAGCACATACTTTTATGGCATATATATCTTTTTTTTCTTGTATTTATGTTTTATCTGATGTGTCTTTGTAGAATTGCTGTAATTGGGTATCCAGCAGTGAACCATTAGACACTTCAGTGGAGTCGATGCTGCCAGACTGCCCCCGCGTTTCTGCAGGTATGATACCAAGGCATTTACAGTACTGCAGTCTTTGCCGTTCAGACACAGATGTCAGGTGTTAAAGGGGTTTTCCAAGTGTTTAATTCTGTAGACATCTCCTCAGGATAGGTCATCCATATTTGATTGGTGGGGATCTGACACCTGTCACCCACCGCTCATCAGTGGTTTGAAGAGGCTGTAATGCTCACCTTGCAGCTTACCAAGCACAGCAATGTCCATTGGTTAGCACCTGTGCTTGGTAATGCAGCTCGGCTCCATTCACTTGAATAGGACTGAGCTGTGCCTAGGGCATGTGACTGATGAACGTGACGTCACGGGCTTAGGAAGAGGCCGCGGCCCTCATGGAGCGCTGCATTCTTTATACACAACTGATTAGTGAGGGTTCTTGGAGTCAGATCCCCACCGATCAGATGTCTCATTTCTCTATCAGCATTAGAGATATGACCTGTTCCATTATGGCCAACCTGGGCCATCATTTAGAAGCTCACGTATGTGTAGGAACATGCTGAGGCTTAACTAGCGGAATAGCATTAACGTCAATCCGACAGCCGCCTTACATTGGTGTGGGACTTTGATATGTATATCTTTGCTGGATAAATAACTGTTGATTTAAAGGAACATTAACGCAGTCTCAGTCGCCTGGCACTTGGTCAGTCTGTGAGATCACCATCCAGCCACAAATACGCTTGAAAGTGATTGTCTCATGACAGACATTGATGGCTCAGCATTTGAACCCTGTCAAAAAGCTTTGTTGCCTGCTGTTTTTGCTCAGCGTTCTGTGGAAACCCCATGGTTGGCCCATTATAGACAATGGCTCAGCGTGCAACTGCGTGGAAAAAAATCTGAGCTGGCAGAAGTGAAACTGGCATGGGGCTTTCCCAATGCCATTGAATGGGGGCTAAAACCGCAGGTGTACTTGTGGCATGCAAAATGCAGAAGCACAGCAGAAACCCAAGGGTCAGCCTCAGATTTCTGCTGTAGTTTCTGGCGTAAAAATCTGCATTGCGAACATACCCTCAAAGAAAGTCTGGATTTGTGGCTCATAAGAACCAATCACAGCACAGCATTCATTTCATGTTCTGATTTAGAAAAATGAAAGCTGCACTGTGATTGGTTTTGGGCAGTTTTTCGTTTTGACAGCTTTAAAAATTTGCCTTTTCAATTCTCTTGACTTGCCACCTAATGTCCCATGGCAATAGAAGTGAATGGAAAAAGTTCCAGAACATTTGCCCTTTTGCTGTTTCTCCCCCCAATAATTACTATTCAAGTGAGGCTTTTGCATCCCTCTTCCCAGTATCCTAATTCCATCTCTCCTGCTTCTTAAATACATGATTAAAAAAGCACTAAAACAATGGAACTGTACGTGTACAGACCACACACAAGTGCCTACATACAGCGCTCCCGTATATATTTGCATGTGGCTCATTTGTTAACGCACTACTGGTACATAAAATATTGAAATATGCGGAGTAATTTGCTGGGGATGTCAGACAATGTGTTTAATTAAAATATAGATGAAAGATAATACATCTTTCATGGTTTAGTCGCTTGCATTATCTTGAAATGATATCAAGTAAAAACAATCTCACGCATGTGTTAAATGTAATTAGAAAAATAATTCTGTTACATCAGTGGGAGGACGGCTCTCATCTGAAATAACTTTTATAGCTTTACTCTTATGCCTGTGATGCATTGTTCTATTTTACATTTACAGTTCTTTTATCTTGTCAGTTATTTTCTGTCTTTATGTGTTTTGTTATTATGAAATCTACTGATTTTACTTTTGCAAAGGCAAAAAACAACCGTTTGATGGACGAATCCAGGGGGGGGGGTTGTGTAGAAGAGATGTCGATGCCCCTCGCTCGTCATGGCGCAGTAACGCACTCTTGTGAATTTGGGGCTTGAGTAAATAAAAGCCTTTCAGTCCCTGCAGTCCGGCAGGAGCAATACAGACAGTCTGACAGCTTCTAATGTATGAATGGAGCAGCTATATGATAAGATATTCACCATATGTTCATTGTGTGGGGCAGAAACAGCATGGGGTCTGTATGGAGGGGAGGGTGCATATGGGAGGTATGCTTGGAATATATATATTTTTTTTTTTTATAGCATGATCTGCAAAAGCATACAATTGACAGCATACGGTGTGCATCAGGCATCATGATTTTAATATATTAGGGAGGAACTGGCATTTCACAGCAATTTAACATATTTAAGTAACTTGTTGTTTTCTGATTTTATCGATTTAATAAGATATTTTATTGTCTTTTTTTTTTGTTTTTCGATCCTAACATTGAACCATTCAGTTTAATATATTCAATATGATTTCAATACTGTTTGAAGTGTGGTAAAACATCAATGAAGCCATATTAAAACATTAACATTAACTTTAATTATGCACTTAATAAAACCAATCCGAAAGCTGTGGTATGGACATAGAAAAAAGCAGGGCTAGTAGTACTACAAGTACAATCAACAAGTGATGCAGCAGGAAAATATCGCCTGAGAGCAGTTAGCAATGAATATTGCCCTAACCTTTCAGAACACCTGCCCTGAATAGAATGACCCTGTCCTGGAGTCTTACCCAGTTCTAGTGTCCCAAATCAGTCAAAACCGTAATTATAAAAAAAAAAATCTATTACCATATGTCGTACAATAATAGTTAAATGTGCAAAATTTATTTAAAATCCTGAAATTTACCAATATTTATTGCTGGAAATTTATATTTTTGCTATTGTGTTTTATTTATTTATCCATATGTGTTGTGTGTATTGTATATATTTGTGTGTACTGTATGTACACTATGTGTATACGGTATTTGTGTGTACTGTATGTACAGTGTGTGTACTGTATGTACAGTATTTTTGTGTGTACTGTATGTACAGTATTTATGTGTACTGTATGTACAGTGTGGGTACTGTATGTACAGTGTGTATATGTACTGTTTTTATAGTGTACAGTGTATACTGTATATATTTGTGCATACTCTATATATTTATATGTATTATTGTGCTGAATGTTGGTGTTGTGTACATTTTTGTGTATTTGTGTGTACTGTACATACAGGTGTTTATCTGTGTGCGAATGTTATGTTTGGTACTCAGAGACGCACTTAATTTCATCTTATCTCTGCTGTTGTTACAAACAATGGTTTTAGAACCACTGTGCCAACTAATCGGTTTGACTTTCAGCTAGTCCTGAGGGTGTTATCCTGGTGGACCGCAGTTCTTTTTTTTTTACCCTTTAACCTCTATACAGTGATTTGGTCTTTTATTTATTTTCAATTCTCTTTTTATTAGCTTTATATAATAAAATAAGAGACGGTTTACATTGTAGCAATGGAGAAGAGGTCAAGGTCCATCACGGTTTTCTGCAGGAGAATTGCCAGGCCGCTACTACTTGGAATAGTCTCAGTGTACAGAGGTCAGAGACACCAGGGGATGTACCAGAATCAGGCTGAGGTCAGGCAGAGTACATGCAAATCCAAGGAACAGACCCAGGGCCAAGGCAGAGGGAACTAGGTCACAATACAGGCAACAGGCAGACGAACAGATCAGGGACACAGGCCCAGGTCAGGTCAGATGACGGCACACTTGGCTCTTTACAAACTCCAGGCTAGACAGCTGAAGAGACCTGGGACACACAGCTAAACATATATAGCAGGGCACATCCTAGCACCTGGACACAGAGCCCTGTGAGGTTCAATGAATAAACCCTAATTCACACACAGAAAAGCAAAGTTTAACAGCTGTGCAGTTGGATATAAACGATTGCTCCCTATAAGCAGCCATTTCAGGATGGGGGATTATGGAGGGGCTGATTGTACTTTTATGGGATTACTGGCAGTATATTCGGGAACATGTCTGCCTCCATAGTCACCGTTTTTTTTTTTTACATATCTCCATTTCTTCGAAACATTTATATAGGCTCATGTATGAATGATGTTTTCAGCTCTATTTACAACCTTTACCATTTAAGGGTTAGTGCCTTTTTTTTTTTAGTTTTATTTGCCTGTCTATGGTCTAACCCATCCTAGGTATGTAGGTTTTTACTCCTCCCAGGCCTGATTGGGAACATTGGGGCAAATGCTCATCCATTATGCAGAGAAAGGTTATCCGCTGCTTCTAGCAAACACAATCTGGATGATATTAATTAAAATCTAGCCTCCTTTGTCTTGCAGTGGTAAAGTGCTTTCATCTCTCCATTGCGTTACGCAGCTTGATTCCTCTACCTTTACGGTAGCATTAGAAATATAGTTTTGTGCATTGAGACGAGCCATCTAATCATTTCATTACCGCTGGTTTAGGATATGGAAGACTTTAAAAGCGGTATAACAATAAGACTGTCACCGCACATCCGCATCCCCCCTAATAAGCCATTCAAACCTATAGCCAGTGTCTTTTTGATATACAAGCACTTTATTAATAAAACAACACTTTAAAAAAAATAAAAAACCTCTCTTAGTTATATTAGATTGCTCTTTTATTAACACGCTGGCAGGTTGTTAATCTTGGAAAAATAAGCAGGGGGAAATCTAAAATTACAGGCAGGCAAAATGCATTTACCCAGCTCGAATCCTGGTGCCGAGTAGTGAGTGTAAACACGCTGTAGGTAGCACGCTGTTAACGCTCCGGCAGAATCAAAGTAGTGAAAGTACACACAGTACATCAATGCTCAGGGCTCAGCTCCACGGGCTGCGAGAAGCTCGTTCACAGCATGTTAGACACAGATCTGTGAGGCTGATTTTTATGGCGCTCTCTCATTTCACGTATTCGCCCTACAAACAAATTAATAACCCATTCATGGGTGGCGTTCTGTAACCTTTTTGGGTACTCTCCCATTTAGAAGTGTCTGTGTTCGCGGCGAGGACGTGCTGGTGATATTTGCAGAAAGCCGCAAGAAGCATGCTATAAATAAGGGGCGCCAGCTGTTGTAGAGGATTGCTGAACGAGTGAGGCTTGTTCAGAGTGAAATTGTAGTTATTTTGTTGATTGCTGTTGCTTGGGGGGGAAAAAAGACAAAAGGAAGTTATTTAAACTGAAATTATATCTTTCTTTAAGGGGAGGAGTTGTGTCTGTGAATGCAACGTTTCGCTGGAATTCTTTATATGTTAAATGGGGTTTGCATGTGTTCTTGGCGGGGCCTTTCCTCCGTGGGATTACGTCTGTGTTAGGATTGCACTCTCGGCTTGTTCAGAAAGGTTAGAGAAGTTCCTGAACCCTCCACATGTGGCCAGCACTGTGTGACGGAGACTAACAATGGTATAATGGACACTGCAAGCTCTATGGAGGGAGAAAAAAAAAAAAACAACATACACGAGATAGCAGGCAGTCTATAATTATAATGTGCTGCGGCACTCTGGAGTACATTGTATCCTCGTATGAAAGGGAAGATAATAAGACAAGCAGCTGGTAGTAGTGGAGAGTCAATCAAATTGAGGCTGGAAATGAATTAGCTTCAACAACTATGTTAAGAGACCCCAGATAAAAAAAAAAAGAAGAGCAGCCACGGTGCTACGTGATGAAATAAAAGCATACATGAAAAATGATACTAAATATCAGGACTTCAATTACAAGGGATATCAATCGAGTCCCCGGGCTAATAGAAGAAAGCCAATCAGAACTGGTCCAGCCACTAAATGGTCCATTATGCTCCAATAATTAAAATGTTGTGAGGGATTTATTTATTCAATTCATTATTTGTTATTTGTAACTTGCTTGCTTAGGCCTAGCGAGAGGAGGCCGTTGTACCGATGGCTCGACCATATTGGTGGCCCTGGAGTCTTTGCGGTAGAAGTTTTTAGTTAATTCACAGATTGTGGAATTTCATTTCAATTTTCTTTACAAATTAAAATCAAATTCGATGACCTCATCATTAATTAGAGATTTTGTATGCATCATTATTATTTTAACGCGAAAGGGAATCTGCAGGTTTATGACGCTGAGAGCAGCATAAAGTATTGCCAGATGCCGATTATGGCGGTCATGTACTTGTCAATATGGTGTCGTTTTCAGAAAACCACAGTTTAATGCTGAAAGGAGTCCTCTCAGTAATGTGTACGCGCTCTGGAGTCCACCATATTCACAAGAGTGTCTAGGGCCATTTCATAACCTGACGTTAGGTCAACGTGTTACGTGTGTATTTCAGAGTTTGTAAGATTTCAGTAATACATAGGGAGTCAGACGACTTTGTATCCGCCAACTACTTCTCCAAGCAGAAGCGCTTACACTT
This sequence comes from Bufo bufo, assembly GCF_905171765.1. NCBI lineage: Eukaryota > Metazoa > Chordata > Amphibia > Anura > Bufonidae > Bufo > Bufo bufo. The sequence goes on along the minus strand of NC_053390.1, from coordinate 140,503,966 downwards.
AAACAGTTCCAAGTCACATAAAACCAAAAGGTGCTGACTGCCTTAGGGTGCTCTATATCTTTCCTATGCACTCCAGCTTCTTTCTCTTGATATTTCAGCCACGCGGGGGAACTCTTTTTAAACCTTTTTTTTGCCGTACATGTCCAGTCCTCTCTCACACTTCATTCTCTCTCTCTCTTTATATGACAACTCCCAGTGTACAGTCATCTGATTTACCATCAACAACTAACTCCGACCTTGATTGTTAGACTCAGTTTTTTCTAAAGGCTTTATCACACAGGCCAGTGGTTGGCCAGGTCATCGTTAACGAGCATTACACTCATTAGCGATGATCTGGCAGTGTAATACTGCCACCGATTACCCTATGAACGAGCAAACACCCCTCCATCTGGCAATTGGAATTTTTCAACAGGCTTAAAAATTATCGTTTGCCAGCAGCAGATCATGCTGTGTAATCACGATCTGCTGCTGACAAACAATGATTCTGTGTGGTCATGAGCGATGGCATTAGCGATCACTCCTCCCCATACTGAGGATGAGGTCGCTGCATGTAATAGCAGCAGCCTCCTCCACTAGCAAACCAGGCTTCCCTCCCAACAATCGCCTGCAGGATCATTTAATCTAAGGTTGCGATCACATTTTAGCCATCTGTATAACATATACAAAAAATGTATACGTTAACAGATGCCCCAGACTGATGCCATACAGTGGCATCCATTCACCATAGATCATCATTATAAAAAAATATATATATTTACATATATGTTTTTACTGGACTCTACATTTACATTAGAAAAACAGCCATGTGAATAGCCCCATTGACTTTCATTTGTTCTAAAAACGGTTGTCAGTTTTTTACTGCCGTGTAAATGTAGCCTAATGTATGAGAGGGAACATATGCTATTACGTTTCATGCACAAAACCGCATTTTTTGCGGATCAGATGCAGACATATTGATTTCAATGTTGTCCGCATCCGCTGCCCCGCAAAAAAATAAAACACATCCTATTCTGTCCATTTGGAGACAAGAATAGGCATTTCTATCATAGGGGCGGACGTTCTAATCCACAAAATGCGGAGTGCACATGGCCTGTATCTGTGTTTTGCGTGTCAGCACAAATAAAGCATACAGTAGTGTGCATGAGGCCTAAGCAGGGTTTTGGTTATCTTTTGTGTTATTTTGTATCTTGCAACCTGTACTCTTTTCGATCTGAATGCACCCATTTGTCATTATTTCTTCTATCTTTTACAGGAGTTTTAGAGTTCCCAGGTTTACTGTATACTTCAAAATGACTTTGGAAACTGACACTGTGTGTCCTCCAGTATTCAGGAATATTTGCTGGGACAGTACCTATGAGTGCTGGAATGAGAGTATTAGGTGCCGCTGGTGCTGGAGTCTGTTTTGTTCATGAGTGTCGCATGGATGAAATGGATTCCTAGCTTGGATTATGAAGGTTTAAAGGGATTCTGTCATGAGATTTTAGCCCTATAAGCTAAACATATGCCCATGTCCGTACTAATAACATGAATCCTAAACTGGCCTTATTAAACCTGCTTGTGGCTCTATTAGCCCAAAAAACAGTTTTTTATAACCTGTCAATCACCTACCTAAGGTGCCCAAGGGGTTTTCCGTTAATACCGGGTGCCTGGCCGCACCCAGCGGCTTCGTTGAGTGAAGTGCGCATGCGCCCGGCCTGATGCGCGTGCGCACTTCGCTCAACGAAGCCGCTGCCAGGAGTCCGCGGCGCATCAGGCGGAGCCTAGTGCGCAGGCGCCGGATCTGGCAGAGGGACGGGAGGATTGCGGAGGCAGCGCTGAGGTGAGAAAGGCGGCACTGTAGACAGGGAGGGCAGCGATTAAGACTGGGAAGGAGGCGCTGGGCACCAGACGGCCGGGCACCCTGTATTAACGGACGTCCCCTTGGGCACCTTAGGTAGGTGATTGACAGGTTATAAAAACCATTTTTTTGGGCTAATAGAGCCACAAGCAGGTTTAATAAGGCCAGTTTAGGATTCATGTTATTAGTACGGATATGGGCATATGTTTAGCTTATAGGGCTAAAATCTCATGACAGAATCCCTTTAACAAGTGGGGAAGGCTTTATCTCGTGAAGTTATCTAGGAAGCCCCAAGTGAAGGGTTAATAATCACTGCAGGTTGGTGATGATTTAACACATAGATATGTCTGGCAGTAGGAAGTGCAGGGAATACATTTGAGAAATAATTTTCTAAATGCAGCCGGATATTTGAAGATCACTAAACCAAGTGTAGAAATGTGTAGAGATGACTGTACAGCACAATGCCACAAGATGCCATATTTACAGTCCCGGTGAGGAAGTAATGGTATTCCCTTCTTATAAAGTAATGGAATATTACTAGCATATACTATTATTTAATGATCATGTGGATCCACCCTTGAGGGCCTCCGAGATCTTCAGCATGAAGGAGCCACAGCACTGAAGTTGACCCTGTAGAGCACAGCAGTGCTACCGGCCACCTGGCTATGCAGAGAACAGCAGTAAATAGAGTTGTGCTACCATTTCCATGCTCAATGGGTGACCAAGACCAGGGTAACCCTCACAGATCAGAAAGGGATGACATAGACTAGCGAAATGGCATTACAAGATGTAAAAACCCTTTCAGGAGGTAACTGATGCCTGAATTGTTTGGCAGCCAGTTCTCTCACTCCGCTTTGCCCATTTCTTGTGGGATTCTTTTGGTGGCAACCGTTTTTGTATAATAGAAAGTGGCACCATATTGTCACATTTTGAATGAGGTCCTGCCAATGACAGGCCATTTCACCAACATGTAGGTGCGTTCTGTATATTGGTAGAAAGGATTGTTAGGTCATGGGTAAAATTATGAGGCAAAAAAAGTGGAGCTAACGTTTAAACCAGACCTAGCGTCAGCTTCTTTTTGAAATACTTCAAGTTTACATTTGATCAGAGGAAATAGATTCCGTATGGAGTTCTCCTTTAATAATGTAATACAATTAATGCTCTTTATTTTTCCTTCTGCCAAATGGTAGATTGGGACGTGCAAAGCCCATTGGCTGATGTGTTTCCATGTGGAATAGGTAGATTACTAATTTCTGGCTCTAATAATAGAAGTGCTGCGCAAGTCCTATTTCCAGCCCGTGGCACCTCTCCCTGCATTACAACAATTATCCCAGTGCTCTGGAGACCAAGACATCGCTAAAAGAAGTTTTATGCGGCTACTTTGTCTTAATTCATTTCCTTAGAATGAGAGACTGTCTGTGACCATTCATAAACTCATTTCTTGTTAACGCTTTATTTACTGGTGCAGATTTGACTCAGATCCCATTAAACACCTCTGATGCCACGGTCAATAGTGACTGCTGCATCTGAAGGGCTCTGTCCTTCTGATACCCCTTGGCGAAATCTCAGGGCTCTGAGTTGCTGTGGCAGCCTGGTCCTTGTGAAGGCTCCAGGTTTGCCATAGCAAACTGCCTGTTAAGCCAGTTTTATAGTCTATGGTATAAGTGGTCAGAACATTGTATCACCTAAGGGGGGTAAAAAAAAATGACAGTAAATAACAAAAATGTAAAAAAAAAATATTAAGACAAAAATCACCCCCTTTCCAAATTTGACATATAAAATAAAAAAATAATGTTTATTATATTTATCATGTGCAGTGAATGACATAACAGGAAAAAAACTGAAACTGGTGTCCAAGAAAAGAGTCAATAGAAAGTGATCAAAAAGTCATTTGTACCCCAAAATGGTACCAATAAAAACTACAGCTTGCCCTATGGAGAGAAAAAAAAGCTCTCACACAGCTCTGTAGACAGAAATATAAAAAGTTCTGGGTGTAGTATATGCTAATGCAAAGAATTTTTAAAGTTTTTATTTTTTTTAAGTAGCAAGTAAAATTGTCATGTCATTGTTAACCCATAGTATAAAAACAAAATAAAAAAAACATGATGGAATTGCATGTTTATTTTTCCGATTTTCATCCCAATCCCCAAGGATTTTTTCCTATATTCCTATATATGCTAAATGAAATGATGCTATTAAAAATACAACCAGTCCCACCAAAAATAAGTCCTCATCTAGTTATATGAATGAAAAATGTAAAAAGTTATGGCTCTTGCAGAAAGAAAAAAAAAAAGCTCAAAAGCAAAAATTGACAGATCCTTAAAGGGCTTCTGTCACCCCCAAAACCTTTTTCTTTTTTTTTGGGCTTGTTAAAATCGTTATTTAACGACTATTCCCTATATAGGGATCTTACCTTTGTCTGTGGCTTTTCAAAAATCCCGCGCCTGTCTTCATTCGGCGCAGGCTCTCTGAGATGAGGAGGCTCGCCTCCTCAGCACTCCCTCAGTGCACCTGCGCCAATGACGTCACCGAAAGAGAAGACGTCATCGGCGCAGGCGCACTGAGGGAGTGCTGAGGAGGCGAGCCTCCTTATCTCGGAGCGCCTGCGCCGAATCAAGACAGGCGCGGGACTTTTGAAATGCTGACAGGGCCAGCCGGAGGAGGAGATCACGGCTGGCCCTGTCAATCAACAAGAGGAGGGGGTGGTTTTTTGCGGCGGCTACCAGCAAATAGACGCCCTACTTGCTGGTAGTGAAGTGATTAGCATATTTTAAAAGTTTTTTTATGAAAAGATGCCACAGACAAAGGTAAGATCCCTATATAGGGAATAGTCGTTAAATAACGATTTTAACAAGCCCAAAAAAAAAAAAGGGTTTTGGGGGTGACAGAAGCCCTTTAATGTTTAGTGACAGAGTTTTGTCTTACAACATTTGAGCATAAACAGGTCAGATCTTTAAAAAACCCTGTTTTATATATGTAAAATTACCTATACCTTTGTGTATACCACGCAGCACATTTGTCATGTTTAGGCCTCATTCTGGCTCTGTGAAAAACTGTCATTAATTTGAGTGACGTTGGGGACTTCGTTGAATGGGCACAAGATTCATAATGAATGTTTCTAAAGCGAAAGACAGTTCTGAAACGGCTGTCATAAATTTGCTCTACTTTTTTAGGGTCTAATGATGAAAAATGCTAACAAGCCACTTTCACAGTTTTTAAAAGTAAAAAAATGCATCAGATGTATTATGCAGCTTAAAGACGTCATCCCACAAATTAAAGTAAAAAATATCTGGAGTAATGCACACCATTATACACACCACCTGTTTGCTGGGTATAATTTATAGTGTTATACCCCCATGAACTGTGCCTGTTGCTGCGTGTTATATAAAATGTGCCATACCTCCTCATGAACTATGCCTGTTGCTGCATATAATATATAGTGTGCCATAACGCATGATGAACTGCGCCTGCTGCTGTGTATTATATAGAGTGCCATACCCCCCCATGAAGTGTTTGTTGATGCATATAATATATAGTGTGCCATACCTCACCATGAACTGTGCCTGGCTGCCTGCCAGCTTACTATATAGTGCCCCATAAACAGTGCCTGTTCGGTATAATTTATAGTGTGCCATACCCTCCCTCCTCAGAACTGTCCCTATTGCTTCCTATTGTAGAGGGTTCTATAAACCCCCTTCCCCATGAACTGTGACTCCCCCCCCCCCCCCCCTTCCCTTGTCCACTGCCTCGGCCCCAGCTACCGTGAACTTTTATTTTTGAAACTCGGGCAAACAGGGATAACTTTACTTACTGTGTGCCGGCCGGCTGTCACTTGGACTGACATGATGGGTAAGGAAGGGGGCGGGGGAGCGATCATATCACAATGGCAGTTAGCGGCTGGAAGGCAGGGCTTGAGCACTGGGCAGGAATTAGGGAAGTGGCAAGATCTTGTGTGTGTAAGGAGCCCCATAGCAGCTGGGTGGTCTGCCTCTATTAGAGATGCGCCATTGGTTGTACAGAATTAGAAAAATAAAAAACATGGCTGCTTTATTCCAGAAATAACTCCATACTTGTCCACAGGTTGTGGCTAATATTGTATTTAGTTCCATTGGAGTGAATAGGGTGAACTGCATTACCATACCTAACTTGTGGACTGGTATTTTTGGGAGGAAGAAGCCATGTTTTTCTGCACCTGAATAACCTCTTTAAAGTGTCTCAGTATTTTTAGAAATATGGAGTGACTTGTGACAAATTTTCAAACACTGTTAGAGCTGGACTTTATTTCTGCAGTTTCTACCCTAGGTGGTCTAGGCTTCAGTAGCCGGAAGAAGAAACATTTAACTTATTAAAAATGTAAAGAGATGAACTATAGGTACCTTACTGCAGTACTTGGAGCAAGCCAAAGGTGAACATGTCATGATCTGCCCCCCCCCCCCCACCCATGATCCATACGATCTGCACCATGTGTAATAGTAGTGTAAAGTAGAACTGGCTTAGTTGGCCATAGCAACCAATCAGATTCCACCTTTCATTTTCTATGGGAGCTGTCAAAAATGAAAGGTGGAAACTGATTGGTTGCTATGGGCAGCTAAGCCAATTCTGTTTTACACCAGTTTGATAAATGACCCCAGTTTATTTTATTCTATCCCTAAATTACAGAGCATTTACTCTATTTTTAGCTCTATAAAATGTACCTGACCATAAGACGCACCTAGGTTTCAGAGGAGGAAAAAATATCTTTTATATGGGCTTGTTCACACGAACCTGCCGTGTTTTGCGGACCGAAAATTGCTGATCCGCAAAACACTGATGCCACCCGTGTGCCTTCCGTCCTGAGATCTCAGATCAGACCCCCAATCTTTATTAGACCTCAGATCAGAACCTCAATCTTAATCAGACCCACACTCTCCATGAGACCTCAGATCAGACCTCCAATCTTCATCAGACCTCAGATCAGACCCCCATTCTTCATCAGACCTCTGATCAGACCCCCATTCTTCATCAGACCTCTGATCAGACCCCAAACTTAATCAGGTGTCAGCTAAGACAAAAAATAAAAGAACTCTTGCTCCGGATAGCACCGCCACTAAGGAGATCTAGCACACACTCCCTGCTGCACTGAGACTGGTCATAGCACAGTGTGACGCCCGGAGAAGAACAAGGAGCGGTGATTAATGCCATGGCTACACTCACCACACTCCGGTCCTACTGTACTAATGGGTTCTTCCATAATGGAAGCGTTCATTAGTATTTGCTTTATACACACTGCCATTTTCCTCCCACTTAGGGGGTTAGAGGGGAGTGCATCTTATAGAGCAGGGATCAGCAACCTCCGGCACTCCAGCTGTTCTGAAACTACAACTCCCAGAAGCCTCCTTCCATTTGTATGGAAGTTATAATAAGAGCCAAGAAAGTTTGCATGCTGGGAGTTGTAGTTTCACAGCAGCTGGAGTGCCGAAGGTTGCTGATCCCTGTTTTAGAGCATAAAATATGGTATATCAGCAAATTATTCAGTCATATCTATAAACTGCTTTAGACTTTTCTAGATTTGTGGTTATATAACTGGTGCCACTAGCATGACTTCTATATGACAATGTGATTACATACAGTGCTACAGCATCTCATAGATATTGCAATATTTGACATTGGGGCCATTTATCAAAACTGGTGTAAAGGAAAACTGGCTTATATGCCCATAGCAACCAATCAGATCCCGCCTTTGATTTTCCAAAGGATTTCTGAAAAATGAATGATGGAATCCAACTGGTTGCTATGGGCAACTAAGCCAGTTTTCCGTTACAGTAGTTTGATAAATCTCCCCGAAATTGTGCGGCAATAACGATCTTGTTTATAAAAAACATCCCATCAACATCACAATTTTTATAAACATTATAGATCCTGACCACGCCATGTGTGCTTCTTACAATTGGTTGCCAGGAAATGAATGATCTATAGCATTTGAGGCTGGCGTTGAGGCTAGGGTATTGTAATAAGTGGTTTGTAGAATTGCTTGTGATCATATCCGTTTGCTGTGTTTACCAGAAATAAATCATCAGGAAGGATTCCATTATCTGTGATGTGCTGTCCTCTGCTCTATGAAGATACCAGAGCTGATCTTTGTATAAGCCCGTGCGTGTGCGCCTCTCACTACCGTATCACAGCAATCCTTGTGGAATATCTCTGTGCCATCATCATGTGGTTCAGTGAGGCACCTATGTACAGTATGTTCCTATAGGATTCTATATAAATACTGAAAGGACATATTCTGAGACCTCAACGTAACAGGCGGTGTTTCTCTATGAAAAACACAAAAGGCGCACCATAGGGTAGTACAGTCCAGATAAATAAACAAGCATAAAGTACTCCAAATTGGAGGCTCACCTTAATGGGTTGTGCGATCACTAGGCACAACACTACTGAAGGCTTGAGAGGGGTGTAATGGGCCCCCAAGGCAGATGGTCATGCAGCCAGGGATGTATGCACTTCCAAGTAGGGATGCCTGGAATCCCCAAGAAGGCGGATGGATTCAAATAGAAGGAAAAGATTCCCACGGAGCAAAAGGACCAATCTTTGGTGACGACACAAACTTGATTTAATAGCTTAGCAGGTGGTACTATGCTAAAGACCTGGCATATATTTTGAGTCCTGGCATGCTTTGTCTTTGCAGTCAAGGTTGGCCAAAGATGAATGTGTCATGTTCCATCGTGATCTGCACTGTGTGTAATATATAGACAACTTATAGACATTGGGGGAGGTTTAGCAAAAAGGGGTGTAAAGGAAAACTGGCTTAGTTGCCCATAGCAACCAATCAGATTCCGCCTTTCATTTTTCACAGCTCCTTTGGAAAATGAAAGGTGGAATCTGATGGTTAATATGGGAATCTTGTGCTGCTGTGACTCTTTTTTGGTTTCTCTCTCTATATATATACAGTGGCTATAAAAAGTCTACACACCCCTGTTAAAATGCCAGGTTTCTGTGCTGTAAAAAAATGAGACAAAGATAAATCATTTCAGAACTTTTCCACCCTTAATGTGACCTATAAACTGTACCACTCAATTGAAAAACAAACTGAAATCTTTTAGGTGGAGGGAAGAAAAAAAAAAAATGTGGTTGCATAAGTGTGCACACCCTCTTATAACTGGGGATGTAGCTGCGTTCAGAATTAAGCAATCACATTCAAAATCATGTTAAATTGGAGTCAGCATACATCTGCCATCATTTAAAGTGCCTCTGATTAACCCCAAATAAAGTTCAGCTGCTCTAGTTGGTCTTTCCTGAAATTTTCTTAGTCGCATCCCACAGCAAAAGCCATGGGCCACAGAGAGCTTCCAAAGCATCAGAGGGATCTCATTGTTAAAAGGTATCAGTCAGGAGAAGGGTACAAAAGAATTTCCAAGGCATTAGATATACCATGGAACACAGTGAAGACAGTCATCATCAAGTGGAGAAAATATGGCACAACAGTGACATTACCAAGAACTGGACGTCCCTCCAAAATTGATGAAAAAAATAGGAGAAAACTGGTCTGGGAGGCTACCAAGAGGCCTACAGCAACATTAAAGGAGCTGCAGGAATATCTGACAAGTACTGGCTGTGTGGTCCATGTGACAACAATCTCCCGTATTCTTCATATGTCTGGGCTATGGGGTAGAGTGGCAAGACAAAAGCCTTTTCTTATGAAGAAAAACATCCAAGCCAGGCTACATTTTGTAAAAACACATCTGAAGTCTCCCAAAAGCATGTGTGAAAAGGTGTTATGGTCGGATGAAATTAAGGTTAAACTTTTTGGCCATAATTCCAAAAGATATGTTTGGCGCAAAAACAACACTGCACATCACCAAACGAACACCATACCCACAGTGAAGCCTGGTGGTGGCAGCATCATGCTTTGGGGCTGTTTTTCTTCAGCTGGAACTGGGGCCTTAGTTAAGCTAGAGGGAATTATGAACCATTCCAAATACCAGTCAATATTGGCACAAAACCTTCAGGCTTCTGCTAAAAAGCTGAACATGAAGAGGAACTTCATCTTTCAGCATGACAACGACCCAAAGCATATATTCAAATCAACAAAGGAATGGCTTCACCAGAAGAAGATTAAAGTTTTGGAATGGCCCAGCCAGAGCCCAGACCTGAATCCGATTGAAAATCTGTGGGGTGATCTGAAGAGGGCTGTGCACAGGAGATGCCCTCGTAATCTGACAGATTTGGAGTGTTTTTGCAAAGAAGAGTGGGCAAATTTTGCCACGTCAAAATGTGCAATGCTGATAGACTCATACCCAAAAAGACTGAGTGCTGTAATAAAATCAAAAGGTGCTTCAACAAAGTATTAGTTTAAAGGTGTGCACACTTATGCAACCATATTATTTTATTTTTATATTTTTTCTTCCCTCTACCTAAAAGATTTCAGTTTGTTTTTCAATTGAGTTGTACAGTTTATAGGTCACATCAAAGGTGGAAAAAGTTCTGAAATAATTTATGTTTGTCTTATTTTTTTACATAACAGAAACCTGACATTTTAACAGAGGTGTGTAGACTTTATATCCACTGTATATAGCCATATTTATTCATCAGGCTAACGATGAATGCTGCAGATTTCATATAATAGATTCCTTTTACAGTAATTCGGTCATGTGAAGCCTTTGGTTTGCTTTGAACCAGGGGAATTTTCCACTACACTCATTTATGGCATAATAGTGGGGTATCCCATGTCATAAATTGATCTCTGGCCTATGCTATCACTGTCAGTGGGGATCCAACCTCTAGGACCTCCACAGTTCCTGAGAATAAAGAGGGCACACCCCTAGTGTAGCACTGTGTACTCTTCTGAGTTTTGGCGCTTCTTCTGAGTAGTGGCGCTCTGGATCTTCTGGCTTTGCAACTGCAGCCAACCAAAATCACTTGAATTGAGCTGCACTGCAGTGCTGTACATAGTGTGGGTTCTGCACTGCTATGACAGAGGTCAGACCCCCAAGATCATAAAGTGGCGCCATATCCTAGTGATGTTTCCAACACTTTTTATAATGTAATTGTAATTATTCCTTTAACTTCCAGTAACTGAGTTTCTAACTTTTAGAAAGGTCCATTGACAGGAGGTTAACATTTTATAAGGTAAATCTACTGGCCTTCGAGTCATCTTCGGTCTGTATGTGGAGGAACGGTGCAGCAGGTATCATAGCGGAAGAAAGATTTATTCCAAAATAACTCCTTTGCTCTAAATATCTGTCCTCTTTTCCTCCTGTGCCTGATTTAATAGGTGTCTTGAAGCAAAGTGTTAGTGTCTGATTTACTGCATCTTGGCAGATGGTGTTTTACCAGTAAGGATGCTTTATACAAACCATTTCTACACTGTGCTAGCCTGGTACTAATATTAATATTGATAAATCAGTGATAATAGAGTGGACCAGCAGTACTGTAGTCTCTATTTCAGCTCCACGTCAGGTTTGACAAGTATTACCGGAGATATTTTATAACAGAATGTCAGCATTATCTCGTGTGCCTTGTGCAGCTTAGATCATGGATCTCTACAGAACATGTTCCTATTTTGTTCAGAGAAACAGAACGTCCTCCGGCAATGTCAGAATATGACAGGCTGATTGCATCACAAAACGACACATTGCTTTTGAATATGTTGGACGACATTTACTAATGCTGTCTAATAGACAGTCTAAACTTGGACACTTCTAGGTTTAAGGGTATGGCCACACGGTCAGGTTACCTGATGCAGTTTTGGAAGCCAAAAAAGAGAAGTCATATCTGTCCTGTATCCGTTCTCTCTTTTCATGACCCACTCCTGATTTTGACTTCGAAAACTGCATGCAGAAACCTGACCGTGTGACCGTACTCTAAGTGAAGTCTTGGTTGTATAACCTTAGTACGTTATTTTGTTGTAGAAAGCCGGCCTTTTAAGCCTTGGAAAACCTATGCCCCCCTTCTAGACTATTTTGAAAACGTTCTAGTAAGGTGCAACCATCAGAAATTTTGGGCACTTATCTATAGTAAATTTATCTAAATTAATCTACATCAAAAAGAATTAGCAGCTGATGGCAGAATTTTGGTGCACATAACTTGGTAAATGTGGACTGCTGTTTGTAGTGTCCGTTTTAAATTTGTTGCATTTGTGGGTGGAACTGAAAATCCAGTCCGTTTCCAATGTACTTTTTCACGACTCTCCAAGAAGATTTTGGCATGCTGGTAGTAGATATTATGCCACTTTATGTATACCATTACAGTTTTATGTTACTTGCAGAATTATACCATACTACATCCTATTATATGCCAGTCATAATATTTATATAACCTATTTTATAGGTTTTTGTAAAGAATGCCAGGCAAAAAGTACACATCGGCTGGTTTTGGGCAGGAAACTGCTGTGCTAGCAATAATTGATGCATTGCTTCACACTCTTTCAAATTAGAGAGTGTTTTTAATAAATTTGTTTCACTGTCAGCAAACAAGAAGGGTCCCACCTCTTGAAGCTCAGCATGTCCTACTAGGGTGTTAGAAACCATATTAAAGACCACCCAGAGAAAATAGAAAGGAAACAACAGCATGTAAAATGGCAGTGGGCTTTTCTAGTTCTGCTGCCACTTGAACTCTCACAGGTTAGACTTTGGTGGCATATTGTAGAGGATATTACCAATGTCTAAAAGTTTTTTTGTTTTTTTTTTATTTAATATTTTTGCTTTGTGGGCACGTTGTCTCCTATAGCTTTATATTTGAAAAATCTATAAAAAAAACTGCCCTTAGGAAATAACTTAATTTTTGTGTAATTTGGTTTTATAGTAATACGTACAGATAAAAAAAAGCTAAAAATCTGGTTGTATATTTTAAGTATAACAAAGGCAATACAATAAAACAATCACATGCCTATATCACACTATTATTCAGCTGGCAGGCAGTCCACTGATGGCTTCAGGAGAGATGCATCTAACTAGAGAGCTAGTTGGTAGAAGATTCTGGCAGCCTACTGTAAGCTAAAAAGTCTAAATTAAGGAGCTCTGTGCAAAAAGAATAAAGGAGCAAGAATAAAATAAGAAACGAGCAAATGAATTAGAAGAATGAGATAAAAGAGAATAAAAAAAGATGGAGGATTGCAAAGCTTGGAGGTTTTGGAGGGGAGTTCCAGGGATGATAGTGGAAAATATGCGGTCTAAATTGGCCTAATTATGGTTAGGCTCATGGCATCTGAGCAGAGAAAAGTGGCCCAGCTTTGCTGGAGGCTATGTCTTGTTCTTCAGACATTAGGCATTCCATATACCACAGCATATCCATCTCTACAACCCATTCTCTAACTGTAGAGCAGGGGTGGGCAATTATTTTTTCGATGGGGCCGCATGAGAAACTGAAAATATTTTGGAGGGCCGGGCCAAAAGGCTAAACTCAATACTGCATAAAATCACCGCGTCCTGGCACAGGCGGGCGTGATGACATCATCATGCCTGCCTGCGCTGGGATTTCACTACCAAATAGACCTCAGGCCTGTAGCCTATGACAAGTCTTGTCGCCATCTGCAAATTTTAAGGCGCATTGGCGACCATTTTGGTCGCCATCTGGAGCGCTGTATTGCATCAGTGACATGAACACTCTCCACATAGAATGTTATATTACATCAGTGACATCACCGCTCTCCACATATAAGTGATATTTTACATCAGTGACATCACCGCTCTCCACATATAATGTTATATTACATCAGTGACATCACCGCTGTCCACATATAGGCGATATATTACATCAGTGACATCACCGCTCTCCACATATATGTGATGAGCGGTGATGTCACTGATGTAATGTATTACTTACCGGTATATGTGGACAGCAGTGATGTCACTGATGTAATATATTACTTATGTGTGGAGAGTGGTGATGTCACTGATGTAATATATCACTTATAAGTAATATATTACATCTGTGACATCACCGCTCTCCACATATAAGAGGCATATTACATCAGTGACGTCATCCCTTGGCGCTGGGGTGCGCAGCCAGGGCCGGCCTTAGGTGTTCAGGCGCCCTGTGTGAGCTAACCTTGTGGTAGTGTTACCTGCAGTCCTATGTAAAACCACAGATAACACTAGTGCTAAATAATGTAGTAGTGTTACCTGCAGTCCTATGTAAAACCACAGATAACACTAGTGTAGATCATGTGGAAGTGTTACCTTCGTCCTTAGTGTGCCTCCCTGTGTCTATCGCACAGACTCCATGCTGGCGCTGCCTCCTCTTCCATCTTCTTCCCCGCACAGAACGTTCTGAAGCAGCTGCGTCAAGACATAGGAACACTGTGGGCAAGGTGATACACACAGGGAGAGACATACACACAGGGACGGGGACACACACAAAGGGACAGACACACTCTCACACACACAAAGGGACGGACACACACAAAGGGACAGACACACACGGACGGACACACACAGGGACGGGGACACACACACAAAGGGACAAACACACACACACAGGGATGGACACACACACACACACACAAAGGGACAAACACACACACACAGGGATAGACACACACACACAAAGGGACAGACACACACACAGGGACGGACACACACACACACACAAAGGGACAGACACACACACACAGGGACGGACACACACACACTGGCACACTCAACATCAGCAGCAAGTCCAACCCTTAATGACCCCCACAATCCCTGGGGGGGGGGGGTGATGTAGTAGCAGGCAGGAAAGCACACACTGTCCCCCTGTCCTATATGAGCCCCCCCCACCCCCACCAAATACCTGTAAGTTCTGTTAGTTGCTTGGCTTTGGCTGTGGCTGCTGGCTGGGGCTCCGCCTCCTTCCTCTTTCTGCCTGTGCGGCAGCTGCATCACGCTCCAGCAGCCACTGGTCTGCTCTGTTAAAGAGACAGGCAGGCCAGGCAGCAGAGCGGAGCGCAGAGCGGCCGCGGGCCCCGCCCCCTCCTCACTCCGGACAGTGACTCCGTGCTGTTACAGGGCCGGCGGCGGCGGCGGCAACAAAAATGCCGGGGGCCGGATTAAAAGGTCCGCCGGGCCGTATACGGCCCGCGGGCCGTAGTTTGCCCAGGTCTGCTGTAGAGGATAACCATGCAGACCACAGTCAGAAAATGTCTGAGAATCCAGTGCATGATAACTGCCTTGGGTCCGGGAAGGAAGGACATAAAGGTCATCTGAGGGGTATGTGTCACTCTCTTACCTGTCTCCTAAAAAACGTTATATAAAATAACTCACAAGAAAGCCTGTATGGTCAAGCAATTCCACCAGATATAGAGCATTGTGCTTGAATCTATGTTGCAATTGCAGAACAGCATGATTGAGATAACACTTTGTAGACTGTTTGTAGAATCTCAGGGAACCTATACCATTTCATCAAGATTTTGAAATTAATTTCTTGGGATTAGCAGGTCATCAGCATTTTATATGCAAAAATAACTTATTTTAATTATTATATGGCCCTCATGGAAGTATGTTTTTTTATGAAGCAATGCCTCTGCTCACAATAGTATTGCCTAGTATTTTACAAAGTTCATGACTTTATACTAGAAATGTCAAAATGTCTTAAGGACAAGAGTTTCTGATTTATTCACAATGAATTTGGCATACTAGTAACTGTATTACTGGCGTTACATCCCTGGAAGTCTTTAGAAACAGTGTCTGGCACCAGCTTACTATTAGGCAGTAATTAGTGTAGCTAACAGCTAATATGAAAGAGTAGAGTAGAGGTCATCATAAGACTTCAAAGGTCTTAACAGGTTAGGGTTGGAGGGCACTCTCTACCCTTGCTTAATCTGTTGCCATATCTGGTGAGATTTGTTGAAATCTTCAGTGACCTCCAACCCTGAGGTGTTGCTCTCTCGGAGTGTACCGGTCACATGTCATGTTCTTTATTCCCATCTGTTTAGATGAGCATGGGACTCTGGGAATAGCAGCTTCTCTTTAGAGTTCATGCACAAATGGACTGACTTAAATCTCTCTCACTGCTGTTGGTAGCTGAAGTAAAACTTCAGTTTTGACATCTACTGAAGCTACTGCTCTTCTGGTATACTGTCCTGCCAGTGACATTACAGGGAGCATGGAAACTGGACAACTTAGATAGTCTCTACCTACACTAACAGGCTAGTCATTTAAAGAGACTCTCCATCCATTAGATACCTAGTCGAATCACCTGAAAGGGCATTTCTTGTGTTCTTGAGTACTCAGGACCATTATACCTCCTTACAGACTGTGTCATTTAGAGTCCTACAGATATTCTACCCAACCTTGAAGAACTTTGGGAAAGGGAAAGGGAAGTGACGACTGTTGTGAGTACATTAATGGCTCAGAGCTTTTCCACTTTCTGCATCCAGTACTATGAAGCCTGACATATTTTAGATAACATGCCAGAAAACGTAAACCTGAAACTTAGTCAGCCCCTTACTGACATAGATTTTAGCTTCTCGTGCATGGCCGCCCAGAAAGCACCAAAATCATTAAGAGGTGCATGCCTCTTAATTATTTTTGCGCATCATATG
Organism: Bufo bufo; assembly: GCF_905171765.1. Lineage (NCBI taxonomy): Eukaryota > Metazoa > Chordata > Amphibia > Anura > Bufonidae > Bufo > Bufo bufo. Next base: position 140,487,629 of record NC_053390.1, on the reverse strand, counting down.
CCAGTGGACTTTATACTAGGAGTGGAATGTGAAACAGTGGTCTTAGTAAATTTCCCCTATTGCTTTTTAAAGTCCACATACATCCCAAAAGAACCTTTGGATTATTTGTAGCAGCAGGAATGTAGTCTTGTCTAAGATTCACTATAACTTTGGCATGAATTGGCCTGTAAAAGGCATCTGTATCTTTAACATTGCTTTAAGGTATTCCTCTTTTTTGCTCTGGAAAGGTCTTGGCGTACATTAAATGTACCCATAGGCTCCCATTCACCTGATGGAAGCCAAAAGTGTGCCCTTTTGGTTTCCATCATACCAGTATACATCAATGTACCTACAGTACTAATCTGCTCAATCTCTTCTAGTTTGCCTAGAGGTGTAATGTATATACCCAGAGGTATCTTACAGGAAATTAAGCCCCGTGTCTGATTTATTATCACACCATAACTTCCCTACATCCAGGCACCACTTCTTGTTCCCCTTCCTTATAGGAGATAACGGTAGCACAACTGTTAGGCCCCTTGCAGACGAGCGAGTATTCCACGCGGGTGCAATGGGTGATGCGAACGCATTGCGCCCGCTCAAAATCCGGACCCATTCATTTCAATGGGGCTGTTTACATGTGCGTTGGTTTTCATGCATCACTTGTGCGTTGCGTGAAAATCTCAACATGTTCTATATTCTGCGATTCTGCATCGCATCTGTCCTTGCTTGCGGATGCGATGCGATTTTCATGCAACTTCATTCACTTCTATGCAGCAGGCATTGCGTGAAAATCGCATCGCATCGAATCCGAAGCCAAGGGCAGAAGCGATGCGTTTTTCATGGATGGTTGCTAAGAGATGTTGTTTGTATAACGCGTGTGCTAAACGCATTTAATCGCATTGCACCCGCGCAATAAAAAACTGAACGTGATCGCATGCAAAACTGAATGACTTTGCCTGCGAAATTGCGCATTTTTCACTGAACGCATCCGATCCTAATCCGGCCACGCTAGTCTGCAAGGGGCCTTAGTCTATCTCCCTTCTCATTTTTTTTTGCTCATTTGTGGGTTCAATGAAGGATAGGAGGTTCCTACTGCCTGTGGTGTAGAGGCTAACCAAAGGTTGGACAATCATTTCCTAGAGATTCGTTGTCTGGAACTATCCACAAAAGAAAGTATAATGTATTTTATTTTATCGATGGCAAATGTACAGATGTACTCTCAGGGTGTTTTAACCTGGCACTAATTTCTTTTAAAAGATTAAAGGGGTTTTCAAAGAGATCCATATTAATGATGTATTCCCAGGATAGGTTATCTTATTGGTGGTTGTCCAACTCCTTGCACCACCACCAATCAGTTTTTTTTGAAGGGGCCTCAGAACTTAGAAGAGCACTGGGTCCACTTCTTAGCACCTTAGCTCAATCCCATTCACTTGGATAGGACTGAGAGGCGGTATACAAAGGCCATGTGACTGATGGACTTGATCTCACAGATCCAGTAAGAGGCTCATGCACTGTGGCTCCTTTCAACAGCTGATGAGCGGGGGTGCTGTGAGGATAGGACATCAAGATTTAAATCCCGGAAACCCCTTTAAAGGGGTTGTCTGATAATTCAATATTACTGGCCTATTCTCATGATATGTCATCAATATCATATTGGCAGAGATCGTCAGATGGTCTGACAGCCAGCACCCCGACTGATCAGCTGTTTTAAGTGACGACAGTGCTTCGGTGAGCACTGTAGCTTCTTCCTAGACCAGTAACGTCACGTTCATCGGCCACATGGCCTAGGTGCAGCGTAGTCCCATTAGAGTGACTGTAGCTGAGCTGCAATACCAAGCACAGCCACTATCCAATGGAAGCTACGAGGAGGCTGCGCCACGCACTGAAGCGCCGCAGCCTCCTCAAACAGCTGGCCTGCAAGGGTGCAAGTATTGTGTCCTGAGGACAGGTCATTAAATATGAAACACTTGGAAACCCCTTTTAAATATGCAGGAATATTATTTATTAGATTTTTAGACATTAAATTTTTTTTTAAAAAAGATGGTCTATAGTCCTAATAGCTTTACTAGGGAAGCATTATACAACTAACGGTACAAGGGTGCAGAAGGTATCCTGTAAAGGAAAAAATGAGGATTTACTCACCAGAACGAGCTCAACAATGTTCTCATGAAATTTCTTAGCAGAAGTCCGCGCTGAGCGAAGCTCCCCTATGGCCCCATTTCACTGTGGTCCTGATCTGTATCAATAGGATCTATGTTGTGGTAATTTAAAGCAGCAGTTTCAGGTTTACAAATCAGTGGCTACTTATTAAAAGGCACTAAATTTTTCTTTTTGTGCTTTCATAAACCTGCACCGATAAACTTTATGAGCGCTCTGAAAGCAGCTGTACCATTTCCCCTCATGCTTCATTTTCCCTCTCGAAAATTTGCCGAGATTTACTGTAATATTATTATTACTCAGCATGTTCAATTGTTATTTCTCCACTGCAGTTTTAGGCCTAAGATCTGTTGAAATGCTATATTAATCACAGCCTAAAACGCCTCGCTGAAATGACACGTTAATATAAAGTTGGGAACAAGTCTAATTCTCCTGACTGTTTTCCTTACATAACAGTTTATATGTTCAGACCTGATCTGTGACATGTACTCTACAGTTAAGTGCCATTAATCCATTTACAGCTGCTGGCTGCAAAGAGCCAAAATTACCAGTTAAAGAATTTATCAGATGCTGAAGAGAATTTACACTCTCAAGCATTGTTCGGCTTTTAAATGTTAAGTGAGAAGCATTTGCAAAGGCTTAAAGTCAGCCTTTTTATTTTTCTTAAAATAGGGGGTGAGTTTGGCAACACTCCTTGGTTCTGAGCCTCTTGGCCAGAATCCAACACGCTGGTTGTTTGGCCACACTTAGTTCCACATGGCTGGCTCTAGACGGCAGAAATGGCCTAGCTCTTTATTGACCTATTGCCCGCGACACTCCCACCTCATTCTCAAGGTTTTCATCCCCATCAGGATCCAGAGAGATTGAATCATTGCAGTTAAAAATCGAGAACCGCTCCTTTGTTAGCTGAGCTAAACGCTCTATCGCAAGCAAGGTGTCTGTTCGTTTCAGATGACTCCCATTAAATTTAGCATTTGACTTCATAAATACATGGTGAAATTTACATTCCACACTGTTGTTGCTGGGTTTTTAAGCACCGAGACGTAATGGCTTAATACTAGTGCATTGCCTAATTGTCAGTATGCAGTTTAAAAGATGAATCCCCTGTAGAAGACAGAGGGGAGATGAACGGAAGAGATAACATACTTAAGTGGTGTAATATGTATAAAGGAATACTAATCTCTAGCTCTGTCCAGACCAAATGTTTCCTATAGTATTTTCATTGTGTGTGTGTGTATATGTATGTATGTATATATATATATATATATATATATATATTGTGGTGTCTCACAGGGTGAAGTAATTGAGGGTATATATGTGTCTCCCAGGTTCTTAGCATATGCTGAAGAAAGTTATTTAGGAAAGGGTTAAAAAAAAAAACTAAGCCTGGGTCCTGATGAGCTGCACCTGGGGAGTTGCTAGATAACTGGGCTGACAACACACTTGCTCAGAACTTCCTGGGAGTGATAGAAGCCACATCTCACTGAGGGACCCTGAAGGTCCAGAGCCTGCAAACTGCAAGTACCACAGGTTGCTGTTCAGCGTGCTTATTTTGGGTGGACTGAGGATAGCTCAGCCACGTCCTAGAGAGGGACCTGTTGTTTAGTTAGAGCCTGGACAAGGCTAGGTGTTCCGTTTATGTTTTGTGTTTTAATGCAACCTGTGAAATAAAGCTTGCAGGACGCCAGTTGAAATGCACTTCTGTCTCCTGAGGTCTCCTTGTGCGAAATAATCTGACTAATCCCCCTGCCTTTTCACCTCTGGAAAGGTGTGCTAAATAACGGACTGTCACAACTGGTGTCTGATGCGGGCAAAGACACCTCAGAAAAGCTGAATGCTGCAGTGCTGTGTGGGAACTTAAAGGGCCAGAAGCCTGTTTGCTCAGTGGAACAGGTGCTGCTGAATACTGAAAAAAAAAACAAAAAAAAAACTGTGTGGAGTTAAAGCGGGCTTGCTGCTGGAAATTTTTCTGGTCCTTGAGCAGCTGGTTGCTAAGGGTAACGCCTGCATACGAATTGTTTCTGGACTTGGTAACAGGTTTATGTCCTGGGTAAAATCTGATACGTTGCTGCAGAGAGAGACTCCTGACATGGAGGATATGTTAAAAGCTTTGCTGCAGCAAAATACAAACAAAGTGCAGCAAGAAGCTAATCGGCAGACAGAGGATCTGGCGTGGTCTATGGCAATGCAACTTACCGCTCTAACCGAGATGCAAAACAAAGATCGTGTTGCTTTGACTGAGGTGGTGCAGCGCTTTGCAGACCAGACCCCTTGGTCGACTGAAATGGGGAAGAAGGACATATGTGCTGGGAACTACCTACAAAAGATAGCTGCAACGGATGATGTGGAGGCTTATTTGTTGACCTTTGAGCGCACCGCTGAGCGTGAAAGGTGGCCACCAGATCAGTGGGCGGGGTTGATAGCCCCCTTTCTGAGTGGAGAGGCCCAGAAGTCTTATTATGATTTGGATCCTGCCGACGCTCAGGATTACTGTAAGCTGAAAGCTGAGATTTTGGCCCGTCTGGGAGTTACTTTGTCGGTTCGGGCCCAAAGAGTGCACCATTGGGTTTTTCAGGCAGACAAACCAGCTCGCTCCCAAATGTACGACCTGGTACACTTAACCAAGAAGTGGTTACAGATGTTCTATCGGCTCCAGAGGTTGTCCAACGTGTGGTAGTGGACAGATATCTTAGAGCCCTTCCACCTGAAATATGCAAGTGAGTTACCCACGGTGACCCTAACAGCGCAGATGCGTTGGTCTCTCTGGTGGAAATATATGCTGCGTCAAAGGACCTGTTACAAAAGCCCCGCCTAACCCAGGAAAGTGCCCGGCAGGGGGGTGCTCCTGTGAGGGGTGGGGCTCCTAACAGGGACACAAGGTCCAAAGCTGAACTCTGGCCAGAACGCTCCGAAAGGTCCAAGTCTAACTTTCTGAGACCAGAACCTATCAAATGCTTCCGGTGTAAGGGACCAGGACATATTGCTGCTAACTGTCCGTTAAACTCAGAACCTATGCAGTGTGATAAGAGTGCTATGCCAAATACGAAATCGATGTTTGCCCAAGGGGTTTGTTCTATTGGGACCCCTGAAAAGGTCGATAAACATCTGTGTCCTGTGTCAGTAGAGGGGAGAGAGGTGCAGGCTCTCCTGGATACTGGCAGTATGATCACGTTAGTCAAAGCCAGTTTGGTAAACTCCAATAGCTTACAGACCCAGTCAGTAGGGGTCATCTGTATTCATGGGGAAACTCGCGAGTATAATACGGCACGGGTTACCATAGGAACTGTGCTCAAACAGGTAACCTGTCAGGTAGCGATAATACCCACTCTCATGTATGACGTAATACTGGGGAGGGATATTCCTTTTTTCTGGGAATTGTGGGAAAAAAGGGTTAAAGAGCCAACAGTGGTTACGATCTCTGGAGAAAGGGCAACAGGAGTCACAGAACCTGAGCTTCTTCATGAGGTTCTGTCATCTCCTGATGGGGCCGTGTTTCCTTTTGATGTAATGTCAGGGGACACCGAAACCACTGATGTAAAGGGGAGCCAGAGGAGAGGGTTGAAAATGTCTTAGCGGATATAAAGGTTTCACGCGACAATTTTGCCACCGCGCAGCTGAATGTCCCTACTTTGGTTCGGGCCTGGGAAAATGTAAAAATAATAAATGGTGTTCTGGTTTACCATATCGCGATGCAAAATAACTTACTGTATCAGGTAGACAAGCAAGGTAAAGACATCGTAGAACAACTGATAGTTCCCAAGCCATTTAGGAAGATGGTCTTGGATCTAGCACATGGTCATTTGTTGGGGGGACATCTGGGGATGGAAAAGACAAAAGAATGAATTTTAATGCGTTTCTTTTGGCCAGGGCTAGTAGCAGAGGTACGAGATTACTGTGCATCTTGTCCCGAGTGCCAATATACAGCTCCGTCCCCTAACTTTAGAAGCCCATTGGTACCCTTACCCATTGTGGAAGTGCCATTCGAACGAATAGCTATGGATCTGGTAGGCCCTATAGTGAAATCAGCTCGTGGACATCAGTACATACTGGTGATCCTAGACTATGCCACCAGATATCCAGAAGCTATTCCATTAAGAAATATGACGGCAAAAACCATAGCCAAGGAGTTGGTCCTGGTGTTCAGTAGGGTTGGGACCCCTAAAGAGATCTTAACGGATCATGGCACCCCATTTATGTCCAGGGTGACCAAAGAATTATGTCGGCTATTCAGGGTGAAGCATATCCGAACCTCAGTCTACCATCCGCAAACGGATGGATTGGTGGAAAGATTCAATAAAACCCTGAAAAACATGTTAAGAAAGGTGATTGCCAAGGATGGTAGGGATTGGGATTGCCTACTTCACTATTTACTGTTTGCCATACGAGAAGTACCGCAATCGTCTACGGGGTTTTCACCCTTTGAACTTCTGTATGGCAGGCAGCCCCGAGGGCTACTCGACATAGCTAAAGGGACTTGGGAGCAAGAATCTACCCCGTACCGCAGTATAATTGAGCACGTGTCACAGATGCAGGACCGGATCAAGGCAGTCATGCCCTTGGTTCGAGAACATATGCAGCAAGCCCATCAGGCCCAAAGTAGAATATATAACCGAGGTGTGAAACTGCGTCATTTTAGTCCAGGGGACCGGGTGCTTGTATTAATACCCACAGTAGAGAGCAAATTCTTAGCAAAATGGCAAGGGCAATTCACAATTGTTAAAAAGATAAGCGAGGTAAACTATCTAGTTCATCAGCCCGGGAAGAGAAAACCCGAACAGAACTATCATATTAACTTGATAAAGCCCTGGAAGGATAGGTAAGCTCTGGTGGTAAACTCGGTACCACGAAGCTACACCATACCTGAGGTTAGAATTGCCGAGTCCCTGTTTCCCCATCAAAAACAGGAATCACAGGAATTCGTTATGAGAAATAACGATTTCTTCTCAGAACTCCCAGGCCTCACTCATGTGATAAAACACGATATTGTCACAGAACCCAGTGTTAAGGTGAAGATTAAGCCCTACCGGGTCCCCGAAGCGAGGCGTGAGGTCATTACCCAAGAGATTAACAAGATATTAGACCTAGGGGAAGAAGAGAATAGAAGAGTTAGTAAGTGAGTGGTCTAGTCCCATCGTTTTAATTCCCAAACCTGATGGGTCCATAAGGTTCTGTAATGACTATCGCCAGTTAAACTCGGTCTCAAAGTTTGACGCCTACCCAATGGCGAGAGTAGACGAGCTAATAGACAAGCTGGGTAGTGCTCGGTACTTAACAACATTGGACTTAACTAAAGGGTACTGGCAAATTCCACTAACTGAAAGGGCCAAGGAAAATATGGCTTTTTCTGCACCCAGCGGTCATTTACAATACACTAGGTTGCCATTTGGCCTCAATGGGACCCCGGCGACTTTTCAGCGTATGATGGATAGATAGGATCCTAAGGCCACATATTGGTTATACATCAGCATATCTGGATGATGTAATAATTTACAGTAGCGACTGGGAGTCTCACCTACAAAAAGTGCAGGCGGTTGTGGATTCACTAAGACAGGCGGGTCTCACCGCAAACCCTAAAAAGTGTGCCATCGGCTTGGAAGAAGCCAAGTATTTGGGATACACCATTGGGCGAGGTCTGATAAAACCCCAGCTAAACAAAATAGACGCAATACAAAACTGGCCTAGACCTCTAAACAAGAAGCAAGTGAGGTCGTTTTTGGGAATTGCAGGGTATTACAGAAGGTTTTTCCCTAATTTTGCATCTATGGCGGTTCCCTTAACCGATCTTACAAAAGGAAAAAATTCAGTGATGATAAAATGGACCCCAGAGGCCGAGAGGGCGTTCCAATCCTTGAAACAAGCCCCGTGCTCCTAGCCGGTACTGGTATGTCCGGATTTTCATAAACCCTTCTCACTGCAAACCGATGCTTCGGAGGCCGGGTTAGGAGCAGTGTTATCACAAATAATTGATGGGGAAGAACACCCTGTCTTATACATAAGTCAGAAGCTGAATGACCATGAAAAGAGGTATGCCACTGTAGAGAAAGAGGCTTTGGCCATTAAATGGGCCCTGGACGCTCTCAAATACTACCTACTGGGCAGAGAATTCACCCTCATCACAGACCATGCACCCCTAAAGTGGATGCAGAATAACAAGGAAAAGAATAGTAGGGTTACCAGGTGGTTTCTGTCCCTCCAGCCTTTTAGGTTCACAGTACTGTTTGTCAAGCCAGGGTGCCCCAACTCATAGGTTAGTGCAAAAGGGGGGGAAATGTGGTGTCTCACAGGGTGAAGTAATTGAGGGTATATATGTGTCTCCCAGGTTCTTAGCATATGCTGAAGAAAGTTATTTAGGAAAGGGTTAAAAAAAACTAAGCCTGGGTCCTGATGAGCTGCACCTGGGGAGTTGCTAGATAACTGGGCTGTCAACACACTTGCTCAGAACTTCCTGGGAGTGAGATAAGCCCTGAAGGTCCAGAGCCTGCAAACTGCAAGTATCACAGGTTGCTGTTCAGACGGCGTGCTTATTTTGGGTGGACTGAGAGAGACCTATTGTTTAGTTAGAGCCTGGACAAGGCTAGGTGTTCCGTTTGTTTTGTGTTTTAATGCAACCTGTGAAATAAAGCTGGCAGGACGCCAGTTGAAATGCACTTCTGTCTCCTGAGGTCTCCTTGTGCGAAATAATCTGACTAATCCCCCTGCCTTTTCACCTCTGGAAAGGTGAGCTAAATAACGGACTGTCACAATATATATATATATATATATATATATATATATATATATATATATATAAAATCACAAATATTGCAGCAGCACAGTCAGACGTTGTGCACTGGGTGCAATTCCTCACAGAGGCCGGCCCCTCCTCCAGGGTATATACTTATCAAATGACGAGGCAGCACTTCCAGCTATATAAGGACGTATATATGTATGTGTATGTATGTATGTTCCGCGATCACTCAAAAACCCAATCCTTGATTTCAATGAAACTTGGTATACACATCCCTTGCTACCCAGAAAGAAATCTTGTGGGGGTCATAGGCCCCTAGACAGCAGCTGCATGGAGTTTGTATGCTCCAACTGTTTTTGCTAAACGCATATTGCGCTGTAACTTAAAAACTCATCAATTTCTACAAAACTTGATACACATATCACTTACTATCTGGGAAAGAATACTGTGGAGGTAACATGCTGGTACACAATGAGTTTCTGTCTGTCCCGACGTTTGTCTGTTTGTCGGTTCTTTATGCGCAACCAAACGACTGGGCCTATCTTCACCAAATTTGGAACACAGGTACATCGGGTGTCGATGAAGGTTTTAGACCGGGTCTCAACTCTCTAGGACGTACCGTTCCTGAGATATTCCCAAAAAATGACCTGCATTAGCCAATACAAGGCTGCAAGTCTTTCGCTTCATATCCCAATTGCCATGCACACAGCCACATGTCCCTTATCAGCCAATAGAAGCTTGCAGGCCCATAGTCTCCACATACACACAGTTTTACACCAGGTTTCCATAACAACCCAGCCATTTTTCTTCACTGCTGTAGGTCAGCTTTAGGCTAGGGCTACACTACTACATGTGTCGCACGACATTGATGTCGCACAACAATTTTTATAATGATAGGCTATGGTGTCGCACTGCAACATGTGACATGCTGCGACTGCAACGCAACAGTCACAAAAAATCTTGGATGGATTTTTTGCAACTGTCGTGTCACAGTCGCAGCATGTCACATGTCGCAGTGCGACACCATAGCCTATCATTATAAAAATTGTTGAGACAAAATTTCGTCGTGTAGCCCTAGCATTAAAGGGGCAGGGCGCTGTGAAGGTCAGTGGTAAAGGGGCGGGCACTGTGGAGGTCACTTTTAAAGAGGCGTTCACTGTGGATGTTACTGTTAAGGGGACAGGTCGCTGAGGAGGTCACTGTTAAAGGGGCGAACACTGTGGAGGTCACTGTTAAGGGGGCAGGGGCCACTATTAAAGGGGCAACTGCTGTGGACGTCACTGTTAAGGCAGCAGGGTACTGTGAGGTCACTGTTAAGGCTGCGGGCCCCTGAGGAGGTCACTGTTAAGGGAGTGGGGTGCTGTGAAATTCACTGTTAAAGGGATGGGCTGCTGTGGAGGTCCCATTTTAAAGTGGGGGTGTCAGTGTTAAGGGGTGGGGGACTGTGGAGTTCACTGTTAAAGGGGCGGGGTGTTGTAGAGGTCACTGTTATGGGGGATACTGTCGATATCTTTTAACAACACACACAAACATTAAATGAAATAGATGAAATATACTTGTGCGAAGCCGGGTCCTTCTGCTAGTATGTGTGTGTGTGTGTGTATATATATATATATATATATATATATATATATATATATCAGCCTTAACAACAAAACCAACGTTGATCATCTAGTTTACAATGGGACTGATCAAGGGGTGGGCTATATTTTGACCTAAAAATCATTTTTTCAATTGGTCTTTATTAACAATTTTGATCCCCTTTCTCTGTACAGCTTTGAGATTCTCTAGTAGCAGGCTCTGAATTTTCACTCTGTTCCATCTGGCAGCTTACCTGACGGCTTCTTATCTTTGGTCTCCAACCTTCTAAACACTCATTATAGCACAATTATTATTATTATTATTTATTATTAAAGCCCCATTCATTCCATAGCGCTGTACATATGAGAAGAGGTACATAATACAGACAATTGCACTAATCATAAACAAGACCAGTTACAAACTGGTACAGAAGGAGAGAGGGCCCTGCCCGTGAGGGCTTACAATCTACAATTCTTATCTTACTGATAAGAATGCCGCTTAAATAAGTGTTTATAACCTTTTAGTAATCTAGCAATAAGATTTATTAGATGACCGACAAAAGTGAAAGTATGATTCACACAGCTAGAGAGTTAACCCTTTGTATTAGAATGTCTCAATATTTTTTTTTATAAAGACCAATTGAAGAAATTATTTTTAGTACAAAATAAGTAAAATGTAATCATCAATAATGATGAGTAAAATGCATTCATAAATAAATAAATTTCCCCCAAAGGTAAACCTGCAGTAGCCTTTTAGGTTCATAGATGGCTAGACAACTGGCTCACAGTGTCTTCAAAACCAAAGTGGTGAAGGAAGCGCAACAAGTGAACTGGTAGCAAGGTCATGGGTGCCCAAGGCTCATGGATGCGCAAGTCAAATGAAGGCTAGTTTCTTTGGTCTAGTCTCAAACAAGAGATCTACTGCAGCACAAATGACAGAAATTGTAATTTTGGCTATGATAGAAAGGTGTCAGTGCACACAGTGCATAGCAGCTTGCTTTGTATGGGGCTGTATAGCTGCAGGTCAGTAAGAGCACCCACACAAACCCCTGTCCACCATTGAAAGTGCCTACCATGGGCACATGAGCATCTGAACTGGACCATGCAGCAGGGGAAAAAGGTGGCCTTGTCCGATGAACCATTTTTTCTTTTACATCATATTGATGTATGGGAAGAAGGCAAGCCAGTGAACGTAGAGTGATGCGCTGCATGATGTTCTGTGAGAAACCTTTGGTCCTGGCATTCAAGTTGTGAATGTTACTTTGACATGTACCACCTACCTAAAGATTGTTGTAGAACAGGTGCACCCTTTCATGGCAATGGTATTCCCTGATGGCAGTGACTCCTTTCAGCAGGATAACGTGCCCTGTCAGACTGCAAATTTGTCAACACTTAGTTCCCCAGATCTTAATTTGATTTGGCGTATGTGCTGGAAAAACAAGTCTGGTCCATGGAGAACCTACCCAGAGATTTAAATGTGTAAATTACACTTTTAACTGAAACTTTCATATCATTCTGCTCATCTCCTTTCTCTATAACAGGCTACATGCAGATTAGACTGCATTTTGTGGTGACAGGTTCGGTTTAATGTTAAACCTGCAAATAATGCTTCCAACTGTATCTCTAGGAACATTCAATGCCTTTGCTATCTTTTTGTGTCCTTTTCCTTGCTTGTGCCAAGCAGTGATCTCCTCTCTTTAACTTTTTGGACCAGTCCTGTTGAGTAAAGGCTATAATAGACCAAACCATTTTTTATCAGGAATAATCATTCATAGGAACACTCGTTCCCGATAATTGGCAGGTATAATCATGCCACCAATCAGTTGCTAAATGAGGCAAAGCTTGTTTGTCGGCTGATTTACATCTTTCGTCGGGATGAAAGGTGCATGATTATCAGCAGCATATCTCCACGCGTAATCGGTGCTGTGCTGCCGATAATCAATAGAACTGAATGACAGATTGCAGTAGCAATCCTTCCTCCCCTGTTTACTTTGCATTGACCTTAGTAATAGGCCGAAGCAAAAGAGCACCTATGGACATGCTTATTGTCAATCGGCGTTCACTCTGCCCGAACATCAGGCAGTCTAATATGGCCCTTATATGGCCCTCAAATGTCACAGTCAACAAGCAGTCCAGGTATTTGATGTGTTTTATCTCAAGCACACCTGATACAACTAATGAAGCCCTTCATTAAGGCCTATTTACACTGTGCTGATGACTGTTGGTAAGGAAGCATTCCTTCCTAGCAAAAGTCTGCTTGTCAGTAAAGGAGACTGCTGATTTTCATGCAGGCATCTTCTCCAACGTATGGGCAGGAGCGATCATCGCTCGTAGCCATACAGAATAATGTCATCGCTCGTAGCCATACAGAATCATTGCTTGCCCACAGCAGAGTGCTGTTTAGACGGCACGATCTGCTGCCAGCAAACAATGAATCAGATGACCGCACAAACGATCTTATTACCTGATGCACAATCGTTTTGCACATTCATCAGGTAAACGGTGGCACCTTTACACTGACAGATTATCATTAATGAGCTTTCCTATCTGCTCCTTTAAACTGCTCAGGCAGTGTAAAGGGGCCTCCAGTTGCTTGGGGTGTGCTTGAGACTACTGGTAATATGCAAATGTGTGCTCTTCTGAGGAATGTCTTTACAGGGGGTTGAATAATTCTCAGCCTGCGGTAGTAATTAAGGCTAATTTCAGATGAGTGTGTTTATTGCATGAAACAAGCTCTGTGTGGGTGCGCGATTTCCCGTAGTGAACTCTGCTTCTGTGACCGAGCCGCACAGCGTCATAATGGTTTATAATTCTGTGAATCTCCGCTTGACCTTTGCTGAAATTATTTATATTGACGGCAGAGGTTGGGCAGAGACATGCAGCATTATAGTTCATATAATTCATGTTCTGTCACAAGAGTATCCAGTCTGAGAAATCATGCTCCCGCATCGAAAATTTGAATTTTGTGTGAAATCTGGTGAAACCCACTTGTTATATGAGTTTTGTAGAACTATTTAAATTGCTCTTCTTTGATTGGTTTATTGCAAACAGATGACTTTGTAAAATGTTGCTACTAAACCTAATTTGCAATGGGGGTTTGATTGCAACTGTATGTTCTCATTTTTAAATACTTGATCTGGTAATTCCGGCTGTAAGCATATGGCTTCTACCAAGCGGCTTTCCATTCTTGGCACTTCATCAAAAACTGTGGCTATGGTATTAAGGAGAAACTTGCAATACTTTTGATTGCATACCTTCAGATATAATACACAATTTCATATTGAGTCACATTGAGTCTGGTTTTACGATTTCCACGAAAACAAGATTACATTTCTTTTTTCAACACCCACTTAAATATTCACCATGATGTAACAACGCGGTTTAGCTAGAAGCTTTTGTAAGACCTTGCCCTGTACTTTAAAGTTTAAGGAAAATATATAAAGTCCTAGAGCAAATGGGACACCTGTGGTGTGTTTCCGTAATGTTCAGAGTTTAAGCGATGCTGGAGGAGAGCACCACACTCCTAGAAATACCATAAAGCTGTCACTTTAAATATGAGTCAACTTATACAGCAGAACAGCTAAAAGCAAACTGTTGTTTCAAAGCCCTGGGATATGACAAATCGCTCTCCAGTACTAGATCCTTTGAAGAAATATTTCCCCAAAAATGCATTCTTCATGGGGACTAGACGACTTATATTTCCAATCTTGACATTCATGTCCTTTGTACTCACAAGTAGTCACATCCTTACACTTGTACCAGACGAAGCAACAACCTGTCAGCTGCAAAGTCTTACAGGATTAGGGATATCCTCACGTTGAGCTGTTGGCTTCCACAACATACTGTATCTACTCATGATTGAAACCTTTTGCTGACAAACTAGTCATAGAATCAGTACATTTAACATATATAAATAAATGTTATCTTATGTCTTGATCTTTGTTTAAAAATGACTTTAATATGCTAATAGTTATTCAATTTACTTACCTTTTGCAATTTACTTACTTACAATTTACTTACCTTTTGCAATTTACTTACCTTTTCCTACTATATGTCAGAATGTTTATACTGCTCTGATAAAAAGTTTTCTATTTATGAAAAGAAGTCAGGATCTGTAATGGAGGAGATTCCAACTTATTTCCACAAATCAAAATTTAACAAGAATTCGTTAGGTGCGCTGAGTTGAAGACAAGAGCAATTTTATACAAAATATATACAGTATATTTATTTCTAAACAATCTTAGTGCAAAATAATAATAAAATATATAATTTGTGACAAACAAAGAATAATGATCAATTAGGTTCAATCAATTTGAGAATTTATGTAACATATAAGGTATAAAGGCAACCAATAAAATAACTTTTCAAATACAATGGGTAGCTTATCAGTGGTTCACATAATAAGGAAGCAAAAAAACTCTGAATTGACATGTGACTTCTCCCAGCCAACAGATGTTCATAACTCAAAAGTTTAAGAGCACATGGCAGAATTGTCTCCTCATGCACGAGTTTGGCTACAAGCCAATATTATATACAAAATAAAGTTACATTTCCACCACTTTCAGGTAGTATGTATAAATCTTACCAGACCATTGACTAGAAACTAAAATCTGTTTTCTGGAGATCATACAAATGTATATATATCAAATGTATATCTTTATCTCTTTAGATTGACATGCATAATTTGTACTGCGGTTGAAATTATTTCATATCAATCTAGATTCTACAAGAACTATACACTGCGTGCAGAATTATTAGGCAAATGAGTATTTTGACCACATCATCCTCTTTATGCATGTTGTCTTACTCCAAGCTGTATAGGCTCGAAAGCCTACTACTAATTAAGCATATTAGGTGATGTGCATCTCTGTAATGAGAAGGGGTGTGGTCTAATGACATCAACACCCTATATTAGGTGTGCATAATTATTAGGCAACTTCCTTTCCTTTGGCAAAATGGGTCAAAAGAAGGACTTGACAGGCTCAGAAAAGTCAAAAATAGTGAGATATCTTGCAGAGGGATGCAGCACTCTTAAAATTGCAAAGCTTCTGAAGCGTGATCATCGAACAATCAAGCGTTTCATTCAAAATAGTCAACAGGGTCGCAAGAAGCGTGTGGAAAAACCAAGGCGCAAAATAACTGCCCATGAACTGAGAAAAGTCAAGCGTGCAGCTGCCAAGATGCCACTTGCCACCAGTTTGGCCATATTTCAGAGCTGCAACATCACTGGAGTGCCCAAAAGCACAAGGTGTGCAATACTCAGAGACATGGCCAAGGTAAGAAAGGCTGAAAGACGACCACCACTGAACAAGACACACAAGCTGAAACATCAAGACTGGGCCAAGAAATATCTCAAGACTGATTTTTCTAAGGTTTTATGGACTGATGAAATGAGAGTGAGTCTTGATGGGCCAGATGGATGGGCCCGTGGCTGGATTGGTAAAGGGCAGAGAGCTCCAGTCCGACTCAGACGCCAGCAAGGTGGAGGTGGAGTACTGGTTTGGGCTGGTATCATCAAAGATGAGCTTGTGGGGCCTTTTCGGGTTGAGGATGGAGTCAAGCTCAACTCCCAGTCCTACTGCCAGTTTCTGGAAGACACCTTCTTCAAGCAGTGGTACAGGAAGAAGTCTGCATCCTTCAAGAAAAACATGATTTTCATGCAGGACAATGCTCCATCACACGCGTCCAAGTACTCCACAGCGTGGCTGGCAAGAAAGGGTATAAAAGAAGAAAATCTAATGACATGGCCTCCTTGTTCACCTGATCTGAACCCTATTGAGAACCTGTGGTCCATCATCAAATGTGAGATTTACAAGGAGGGAAAACAGTACACCTCTCTGAACAGTGTCTGGGAGGCTGTGGTTGCTGCTGCACGCAATGTTGATGGTGAACAGATCAAAACACTGACAGAATCCATGGATGGCAGGCTTTTGAGTGTCCTTACAAAGAAAGGTGGCTATATTGGTCACTGATTTGTTTTTGTTTTGTTTTTGAATGTCAGAAATGTATATTTGTGAATGTTGAGATGTTATATTGGTTTCACTGGTAAAAATAAATAATTGAAATGGGTATATATTTGTTTTTTGTTAAGTTGCCTAATAATTATGCACAGTAATAGTCACCTGCACAGACAGATATCCCCCTAAAATAGCTAAAACTAAAAACAAACTAAAAACTACTTCCAAAAATATTCAGCTTTGATATTAATGAGTTTTTTGCGTTCATTGAGAACATGGTTGTTGTTCAATAATAAAATTAATCCTCAAAAATACAACTTGCCTAATAATTCTGCACTCCCTGTATGGTCTATCCGAATATAGATATACAGTGGATATAAAAAGTCTACACACCTCTGTTAAAATGTCAGGTTTCTGTGATGTAAAAAAATTAGACAAAGATAAATCATTTCAGAACTTTTTCCACCTTTAATGTGACCTATAAACTGTACAATTTAATTTAAAAACAAACTGAAATCTTTTAGGTAGAAGGAAGAAAAAATATAAAAATAATATGGTTGCATAAGTGTGCACACCCTTAAACTAATACTTTGTTGAAGCACCTTTTGATTTTATTACAGCACTCAGTCTTTTTGGGTATGAGTCTATCAGCATGGCACATTTTGACTTGGCAAGATTTGTCCACTCTTCTTTGCAAAAACACTTCAAATCTATCAGATTACGAGGGCATCTCCTGTGCACAGCCCTCTTCAGATCACCCCACAGATTTTCAATCAGATTCATGTCTGGGCTCTGGCTGGGCCATTCCAAAACTTTAATCTTCTTCTGGTGAAGCCATTCCTTTGTTGATTTGGATGTATGCTTTGGGTCGTTGTCATGCTGAAAGATGAAGTTCCTCTTAATGTTCAGCTTTCTAGCAGAAGCCTGAAGGTTTGGTGCCAATATTGAATGGTATTTGGAACGGTTCATAATTCCCTCTAGCTTAACTAAGGCCCCAGTTCCAGCTGAAGAAAAACAGCCCCAAAGCATGATGCTGCCACCACCAGGTTTCACTGTGGGTATGGTGTTCTTTTGGTGATGTGCAGTGTTGTTTTTGCACCAAACATATCTTTTGGAATTATGGCCAAAAAGTTCAACCTTGGTTTCATCAGACCATAACACATTTTCCCACATGCTTTTGGGAGACTTTAGATATGTTTTTGCAAAATTTCGCCTGGCTTGGATGTTTTTCTTTGTAAGAAAAGGCTTTCATCTTGCCACTCTACCCCATTGCCCAGACATATGAAGAATACGGGAGATTGTTGTCACATGTACCACACAGCCAGTACTTGCCAGATATTTCTGCAGCTCCTTTAATGTTGCTGTAGGCCTCTTGGTAGCTTCCCAGACCAGTTTTCTCCTCGTCTTTTCATCAATTTTGGAGGGACGTCCAGTTCTTGGTAATATCACTGTTGTCATATTTTCTCCACTTGATGATGATTGTCTTCACTGTGTTCCATGGTATATCTAATGCCTTGGAAATTCTTTTGTACCCTTCTCCTGACTGATACCTTTTAACAATGAGATCTCACTGATGTTTTGGAAGCCCTCTGTGGACCATGGCTTTTGCTGTGGGATGCGACTAAGAAATTTTCAGGAAAGACCAACTAGAGCAGCTGAACTTTAAATAATGGCAGGTGTATGCTGACTCCTATTTAACATGATTTTGAATGGGATTGCTTAATTCTGAACACAACTACATTCCCAGTTATAAGAGGGTGTGCACACTTATGCAACCACATTATTTATTTATTTTTGTTTTCTTCCCTCCACATAAAATATATATATATTTTTTTTAATTGAGTGGTACAGTTTATAGGTCAAATTAAAGGTGGAAAAAGTTCTGAAATTATTTATCTTTGTCTCATTTTTTTTCATCACAGAAACCTGACATTTTAACAGGGGTGTGTAGACTTTTTTTATCCACTGTATATGGCTAATCAATTTGCTTAATATAAAGATATAAATGTATACGATACCGGCAATTTAGAATTTAGTTGAATAAAAAAAAGTCAGCTGTCACGGTTCCGAAATAAGGGATGGTCAGGTTCTCTTTCTGCCTCTTCTTTGATGGATTCTCCCTGCATTGACCCCCATTTGCTGTCTCCTGCTATGTTTTATCCCCCCCCCCCCTGGAAAGTGGACTTGGTCTGTTCTTCCACGTGACTAATAATGTAATAGTGCATCAATTTACTACGTATATTTTACTCACCACCACCACCACAAGGGGACACTATTGTTCTATGAGAAAGTTTAGGTAATTACACTTAATTCTAATATTTTCCAAAGATCTAACAGAAAGATAACCTTTAACTCTGAACAAAGCCCTAAATATGGGGAGAAGTGACATTAATGGCCACCAACTGTCAGACATATAGTCTGCTTTCTAGATATACGGCTTTAAGACTATCTACCACAACACTCAATCTTCTTTCTCCACATACCTTAAAAGTGAGATAATTAGTTCACATACTAGCTTTTTTCACATAGCAAAAATTGCATTAGTATATCCCACCTAATTCTATATATTTAAAAATAATCTTGTCCATTGTCCTTTGTATGGTACCTGTCTAAATCCCCCACAGTTTACGACCTGGAAATGTTTATGTAAAGATTTCCAACTTTTTCCTAGTAATTCTCTGTCCAAGAAGATTAAACTCGTATTGACCTTCTAATAAGAAGACAAAATGGTTACCAGTAGAGATAGCCTTGCGATTCGCCCGGCGGTCGTTTTGCTGTGTACTTTGCTCGTTCGCGATTCGCTGAACATGCAAACATATGGCAAAGTTCGCATGCACCATATTCTTTTGCATTGCGCTGAACTTTGACCCATGACATATCCATCCGGTGGGACAGGACAGCCAATTGAGACGTTTCAGCACATGGCTCACCCCCACCCTGTAACAGAACCCGATCTGGCAGCCATTTTACATTGTGTTTTGCCAGTGAAGGGAGAGGTTCCTTTGTGGAGCAGGGACAGACTGTTAGGGACACCAAACGCTAGCTAATAGGGCCACAAAAGTCCTTTTAAGGACTGGTATAGATGTGCTACCGATAGATGTGATAAACTGAGGGGTGTAAAATACTTATAATATACTTTTTAACATAGAAAGTATACTATAGTGCATTTGTATTGTGCAGCAGTTGTGTGCGGTTCTGCTGCGATACTGCACATATATAGAGGGCCAAGTTTTTTGGAACAACTATTTGCAACGGGTGTGATATACCTGTTGCCCCAAAAAAAAACTGATTGAGGGGTTTGATATACCTGTTTCCACAAAATACCGATTGAGGGGTACGATATACCTGCTTCCACCAAATATTGATTGAGGCCTACAATACACCGGCTTCCACAAAATACTGAATGAGGGGTGCGATATACCTGCTTCTACAAAATACAGATTCAGGTGTTCTATATACCTGTTTCCACAAAATAGTGATTGAGGGGTGCAATATCCCTGCTTCCACAAAATACTGATTAAGGGGTTTGATATACCTGCTTCCACAAAATACTGTTTGAGGCGTGCGATATACCAGCTTCCACCAAATACAGATTGAGGCCTGCGATATACCTGCTTCCACAAATACTGCTCTTCTCTTGGGACTTTGGCACAGGGTCATTTTGATAATGACAGGCAGAGGAAGAGGCAGGCCATTCCACAGGGGTGGTAGGGGTCGGGCAGGTGCACCAGGCCGGAGCCTAAGTGGGAAGTTGGAGAAGGTGCGTGTGATTACATCAAAGGATGCACCAGAGTTGGTTGTGTGGCTTCTTCACCCTCCTCATCCTCTGCATCTGCACCCTCCTCACTCTCTGCTGTGTGCACCCCTAAAGACCCCAGTACCACCACCATAGCCCCTCCGCTCGAGTCAGAGGAATTATTTTCCTATCCATTCCCAGACCTTACCGATACGCAGCCATTCTTGGCATCGGATGAGGAAGAGCAACGGTCGCCACCCAGCGGTCTGACGACATTACCCAGATCAGCCCAAGGAGGGTGGTACCTGCTGTTGCTGCCTAATCCAAGATCTCTAATGTCAGTGGTGGTGAAGGTAACGATGATGACGTGTCGATGGACGTCACGTGGGTGCCCACAAGTGAGAAGGAAGAGACAGAGCAGCAGATAGGAAGGAGGAGGAGAAGCAGGCAGAACTCGCAGAGCACAGGAGGCAAAAAGCAGTCTGCAAATGTATCTGGAGTGAGCCATCCACCATGCACGGTCTCATCTTGCACTCCCAGGACGCCTGCACATGGCTCCGCAGTGTGGGCTTTTTTTTAACATGTCAGCTGCTGATAATAGCGTTGCCATCTGCAGCCTGTGCTGTCAATGCATAAGTCGCGGTAAGCCCAACACTCACCTAGGGACGACCGCCTTAAGAAGGTACCTGGCATCCCATTACCGAGCGCAGTGGGAGCAACGCCGTCAGAACCCACAAAGCCACACTCCTGGCACTCCACGTCTTGCCTCTCCTCTCTCCTTCCATTTATCCCCCACTCCACCTTCCACCGTGCCATTGTTTCGTTCATCTGGCATAAGGCAGGCTTTAGTGTTCGAGCGTAAAAAGTTGATGATGCCGGATAACCCTCTTGCCCAACAGCTGACCGCTGGCTTGTCGGAACTGCTAGCCCGTCAATTACTGCCATATTATCTGGTGGACTCGGAGGCCTTTAGAAAATTTGTGGCCATTGGCACACCGCAATGGAAGGTCCCCCAGAAGGAAATATTTCTCCCAGAAGGGCATCCCAGAGTTTTATGGCCACATTCAGTGGCAATTGAATATATCTTTGGAACACCGTATCGGTGACAAGATCTGACCACAGACACGTGGTCTAGCAAACGCAGGCAGGGAAAGTACATAACTTTTACTGCCTACTGGGTGAACCTTCTGACGGCCGTCAAGCATGTAACCCGTGGCACCCGTGTGGATTTGGTGTTACTGCCACGGATTGCATGCAGGCCTGCCTCCTCTTCTCCTACTCCATCCCCCATCTCCTCCTCGGCTGACTCCTCCTTTTCTACTGCTACCGCCTCTTCCGCTGTACCCCCCAAGCTCCCCAGAACCTATTCGATGTGCCGGGTGAGATGTTGCCATGCTGTGCTGTTGCTGTTGTGCCTGGAAGCCAAGAGCCACACCGGTCCAGCACTGCTTTCAGCTCTGCGATCACAGGCCGATCAGTGGCTAACCCCGCTCAATTTGACAGCTGGTAAAGTGGTGTGCGACAATGGTGCCAATCTGCTGAGCATACTAAAACAGGGCAAAATGACACACGTGCAGTGCAAGGCACACGTCCTGAACTTAGTCGTGCAACAATTCGTTGCCAAATACCCCGGGGTCCAGAATGTCTTGTGGCAGGCAGGGAAAATCTATGGCCATTTTAGAAGATCTTACACGGCCATGGCTCGCCTTGCTGACGTTCAGCGGCGACACCACCTGCCCGTCAGACGTCTGATTTGTGACAGCCCGACGCGCTGGAACTCAACCTTGTATATGCTTGATAGGCTGCTCTAGCAGCAACGTGCCATTAACGACTACCTGTACGAACTCTGCAGCAGAACAGGTTCTGGGGGCCTTGGTTTCTTTTCACCGCGCCAGTGGATGCTCATGCACGACGCATGCAGACTTCTGCAGCCATTTGATGAGATTACTAAACTGGTCAGTCGCAGCAAGGGCACCATCAGTGACATCGTACCTTACGCCTTCTTTCTGGAGCGTGCATTGCGTCGTGTCATTGATCAAGCCGTCGAGGAGCAGGAGCTGGAAGCTGAGGAAGTCGCAATGCTGAATAAATTCCCAGGGGGGCTACTCCTTCTGAGCAAGTCAGGAGTAGCAAAACAGGAGTCTGAAGAGGGGGAGGAGGAGGATGGTGGCTGGAGGGGGATGAGGAGGAGGAGGAGGAGGAGGAGCAAGAAGAGCAAGCTTTGATGGGGACTTTCAACTTTTCGGGGATCCCTGGTGTTGTCTGTGGCTGGGGGGAGGAGACCGAGGACGACATTCTCCTGGGCGATGAGCAGAAGCCAGGACACTCCACCGCATTCAATTTAGTGCAAAAAGGGGGCCTTCATGCTCCAATGTTTGAAGAGGGACCCCCATATAAAAAGCATAAAGGGTAAGACCATTACTGGGTGGCAACGTACTTAGACCCCTGGTACAAACACAAAATAGCGGACATGTTACCAGCATCACAGAGGGCTGTCAGAATGCAGCATTTCCAGGCCTTGCTGCATTCTGCTGTTGCGGGCGCTGGCAGAGGAATTTCCCCCCACAGCGAAACAGGTGCGGGTATCAATCCTACTGCACCTTCAAGAAGATGGCGGTTTGAAGATGTGTAGGTCACTTTCGGATATGAGATCATTCTTGCCACCAACCCATCGAGAGCCGCCCTCCAGATCCAGCCTCAGGGAACGCCTAGACTGACAGGTGTCCGACTACTGGGTGTGCAGGCTTGACCTGTGGCCAGAGCTGGCACAATTTGCCATGGAACTCTTGGCTTGCCCCTCGTCGAGTGTCCTGTCCAAAAGGATGTTCAGCGCAGCAGGGGGGATTGTGACCGATAAGCGCACTCGCCTAGCTCACAACAGTGTAGACTACCTCATATTTCTAAAAATTAATTAGGCATGGATCTCGGAGGAATTCAACACCTGTGACGACCATGTGTGATTGAATTTCCTCATGCCAGCCCACACATATCTGCCACCACCCAGAACAAAGAATGGTCCTTGTCTTATGTATATACAGCGGCATAAAATGCCTTTTCTGTCAGGGGGAATACTTAATTTTTGGGGCCTCTACTGGCCTGCAGTAAAATTGTTATCCACTGACCATCTAATATACCTCCAGCCACATAATCACTTGTTCTTTTCTGTCAGGTGAATGCATAATTTTTGGGGCCCATACTCCAGTGG
This sequence comes from Bufo bufo, assembly GCF_905171765.1. NCBI lineage: Eukaryota > Metazoa > Chordata > Amphibia > Anura > Bufonidae > Bufo > Bufo bufo. The sequence goes on along the minus strand of NC_053390.1, from coordinate 140,464,288 downwards.
CCTAAAATAAAATTATTATAGGCTCCAGCAGGGGACATTTTTGAGAGTTTCCCTTTAAGACGCATAAAAATGGCCCATGATTAAAATACATATTTTTTTGCCATTGATCCCCCTCTGGTATGTCACTGTCCATGTTGTGGGACTATTTGTGCACTTCTAGTAAGTATTTGGTGGCTGCAAATATGATCTGAAGGTTTTTCAGGTTTGCCTGCCATTAAAGTGAATGAGGCTTGCCTCTAACGTTCGTTTGCGAAACGTCCCAGCTGATGTTCGTCCATCACTAGTTACCACAATTTCCATATACCAATCTGTAAAGCAAGAATATTGATTCTTTTCTGCCCAATATTTCTGACAACTTTATCTATGTAGTGTTATCCACAGATATAGCATAGTAGCACTTATATAGCGATACTATATTCCGCAGCGCTTTACAAACATTAGCATCCAACTGTCCCCAATGGGGCTCACAATCTAAGGTCCCTATCAGTATGTCTTTGGAGTGTGGGATGAAACCGGAGTACCCGGAGGAAACCCACGCAAACACGGGGAGAACATACAAACTCCATGCAGAGAACATACAAACTCCATGCAGATATTGCCCTTGGTCGGATTTGAACCTAGGACCCCAGCACTGCTATGCACCAATGCTAACCACTTAGCCACCATGCTGCCCCACTATGCCTTAGTAGTATGCCTTTGTGAGTCAACCAAGTGGTTTAGTGAACACAGTAACACACTGCAGGCACTGTATAGACCCTATGACATATTTTTTTTATAATATATGTAACGATGCTCATATAATCTCAATAGATGCTAGCCAAGGTCTGTTTGACCAAGCATGAATGTGTCTTCAGTTGAGTGAGAGAAGAAAGTCACTATCTTTCTCTCCTCTAATATCATCTGTCAGGAAAAAGTTGAGAGCTGTATGGGGGGGGGGGGGTCTTACGTTCTCCTAAATACAAATAAGACTCCTTTCAGATTGTTTTCAAGCCCTCTGTGTTACACGTATATGTCGGGAGGATTTTCCAACACATTCTTCCGATGGAAGGCTACAATGTACGCCCAGAAGACTTCAGTGTAAAAAAAAAATTATACTTCCTAGTATAATTTTTTTGCTGGCTGTTTGAGCCTAGAAAAGCATATTCCAACATTATTTTTTTACACTAAAAACAAAAAAGTTTACTGAACAGCAGATATGTGCAAAAAGACACTCTCTTGGCTCCTGTTTTTGGAAATGTGGGCCTGTGGTGTTCTTGTCGAGCTGGGAGCTTTTGCGTATCGAGTTTGCTACACTTCATGATACCAAACAGCACAGTGACTACTTTTCACCTTTCAAATAGGCTGACTGATTACACGTTTGAAGACACCTGTGATTCTAATTACAGTACACACCTTAGTTTAACATGTCCCGATGTTCAAATTATTTAAAATCTTTTATACCATCATTTTTGCCATGCCAGTTTCATTTGTTTGTTTTTAAAGTATTCAGTTGAACCACAATTCAAAATCAATGTCAGATTTTCATACATTTTTTATTTGTTTTATTTTTGTCAGTTTCAAGTTATTTCAGTCACCATTGTGGGTTTTTCTTTCTTTAACGAAAGGGTACCAACAATTTTGTCTATGTATGTATGACTTGTATTCTGCCTTATCTGCAGTCTCTTTTTAGTAGAGAGCAGTAGATTTTGCTCCAGAACTCTCACTTATAAGCCACAGCAGTATAAGTATAGGACTTAGTATACGACAAGTATAGAGAGGTACTGAGCAGTACTGATGTCAATAATGCATTTTCGTTGAGATATAACATTTACTATTCTCTACTGCAGCTTTCCTGTCTGTGTCTCTCTGCTTGTTTCCTTTTGTGCAGCTCTCTGCTCCTCCCCCCTCCATAGACTTCTATGGGAGTCTGTAATTTGATCCTTCAGTGAGCTGACAGTTTCAACTGTCTTAAGATTGATTAAGCAGAGAATTCAAAGTCCCTATTAGTTTTGGAACATGGGAAGGAAAACAGATGATAACTAGAGAAACAGGCACTTTTCTCAGATAAGATGTATTACAATGTTTCTTATATTTACCTTTACTATCAATTTATGCAAAGCTTTTTGAAAGTACAGTCACAATTTAAGCTAGCATGCATGGTATGGGGATGTATGAAGCTTTGATTATGAAACTTGCTGACAGGGTTACACTTTACATTCATTTAAGGGTTTCTGTCACCTGAAAAATGGGTATTAAGCTGGCTGACATTAGCGATGTGCTAATGTCAGCTGAACATAACTACTGTAGATTAGTGCCATCTTACTGCCTGCCGCCGTTATTGAGAAAAACAAACTTTTATAATATGCTAATTAGCCTCTAGGAGCGGGGGGCGTTGCTCCTGCTCCTAGAGGCTCTGTTCTCCCACCTCTGGCCACTCCCTGCTACACTAGATTGACAGCGGCAGGCATTGTTGGTCTCCCACCTCCAGCCCTGTCTGCAGTGTAAATCTCGTGCCTTTCAGTATTTGGCACAGGCGCAGTGAGGAGGCTGGCAGACGGCGAGCGCCCTTCACTCACTACACCTGTGCCGAATGCTGAACGACGGGAGATTTACACTGCAGACAGGGCTGGAGGTGGGAAACCAACGCTTCCTGGCCCTGTCAATCTAGTGTAGCAGGGAGTGGCCAGAGGTGGGAGAATTTAGCCTCTAGGAGCAGGTGCAACGCACCCCCCTGCTCCTAGAGGATAATTAGCATATTATAAAAGTTATTTTTTCTCAATAACGGCGGCAGGCAGCGAGATGGCACTAATATAGTTATGTTCAGCTGACATTAGCACATCGTTAATATCAGCCAACTTTATACCCATTTTTTAGGTGACAGAAACCCTTTAATTTCATGAAACTAGTGCATAATTGTTTTAAAGGGTGTTGGTGACATTTTGTTTATGGCTGTCTCTATGGCTATCTACACTCACCTAAAGAATTATTAGGAACACCTGTTCTATTTCTCATTAATGCAATTATCTAGTCAACCAATCACATGGCAGTTGCTTCAATGCATTTAGGGGTGTGGTCCTGGTCAAGACAATCTCCTTAACTCCAAACTGAATGTCAGAATGGGAAAGAAAGGTGATTTAAGCAATTTTGAGCGTGGCATGGTTGTTGGTGCCAGACGGGCCGGTCTGAGTATTTCACAATCTGCTCGGTCACTGGGATTTTCACGCACAACCATTTCTAGGGTTTACAAAGAATGGTGTAAAAAGGGAAAAACATCCAGTATGCGGCAGTCCTGTGGGCAAAAATGCCTTGTGGATGCTAGAGGTCAGAGGAGAATGGGCCGACTGATTCAAGCTGATAGAAGAGCAAGGTTGACTGAAATAACCACTCGTTACAACCAAGGTATGCAGCAAAGCATTTGTGAAGCCACAACACGCACAACCTTGAGGCGGATGGGCTACAACAGCAGAAGACCCCACCGGGTACCACTCATCTCCACTACAAATAGGAAAAAGAGGCTACAATTTGCACAAGCTCACCAAAATTGGACTGTTTAAAACTGGAAAAATGTTGCCTGGTCTGATGAGTCTCGATTTCTGTTGAGACATTCAAATGGTAGAGTCCGAATTTGGCGTAAACAGAATGAGAACATGTATCCATCCTCTGATGGCTACTTCCAGCAGGATAATGCACTATGTCACAAAGCTCGAATCATTTCAAATTGGTTTCTTGAACATGGCAATGAGTTCACTGTACTAAAATGGCCCCCACAGTCAACAGATCTCAACCCAATAGAGCATCTTTGGGATGTGGTGGAACGGGAGCTTCGTGCCCTGGATGTGCATCCCTCAAATCTCCATCAACTGCAAGATGCTATCCTATCAATATGGGCCAACATTTCTAAAGAATGCTATCAGCACCTTGTTGAATCAATGCCACGTAGAATTAAGGCAGTTCTGAAGGCAAAAGGGGGTCCAACACCATATTAGTATGGTGTTCCTAATAATTCTTTAGGTGAGTGTATATAACACTGACACCTTCACAGTATGAGAGCAAGCAATTACTATTGCAATCGCTTGTCAGTTACATTGTTTCTGGGCAGCAGAGAGCTGTTTAGACAGCACGATCTGCTGTCCAGAAGCAATAATTTACTTGCCTGCACAAATGACAGTTTCACCCAATAAACGAGCGTTTCTCTCGTTCAACAACAACAAACATTTGTAATGCGCTTTTCTCACCAGGGACTCACAGTGCAGTCCAGGAGCAGACAAATAGTTCATGATCATACCATGTGAGGAAGCTTTCAAACTGAATAGATGGGTTTTGAGGTTTTTTTTTTTTAAAATAAATTAAGAATTTTGTGATAATATCCCGCTTATTGACCTGGGTACTGTATTCCATAGAGTAGGTGCTACATGACAAAAGGCTCTGGCTCCAAAAGTTTTCTGGTGGTTCCGGGGTATAGACAGTTTGTTAGAGCCTGCTCGAATATGGCAAGTAGTTTAGGGCTGTAGTACCTTTTAGGTAGTTGAACAATACACATGGTCGAATGATAAGACTCCTTTGAAGAAAGATTTTTGTGGAATGTTACATGTTATCATTTGTGCCAGAAGACTTCTGCACCTTGTGAATTGAAGCCAAGACCCAGTGAAGGATCACAGCAGAGATTGATCAGTTGTTTCCTTTTTTGAACGCATAGTGTTTCCATCCAGAGAGACTGATATCGTCATTGAGGAAACTGCTGTCTGAAATCACTAGCGTACAGCCAGCATAAGAAGCTGTTCAGAACTCAGTAGCTATATAATATATATACAGTTGCAAGAAAAAGTATGTGAACCCTTTGGAATGATATGGATATCTGCACAAATTGATCATAAAATGTGATCTGATCTTCATCTAAGTAACAACAATAGACAATCACAGTCTGCTTAAGCTAATAACATGCAAAGAATTAAATGTTACCATGTTTTTATTGAACACACCATGTAAACATTCTCAGTGCAGGTGGAAAAAGTATGTGAACCCCTAGACTAATGACATCTTCAAGAGCTAATTGGAGTGAGGTGTCAGCCAACTGGACTCTAATCAATGAGATGAGATTGGAGGTGTTGGTTACAGCTGCCCTGCCCTATAAAAAAACACACACCAGTTCTGGGTTTGCTTTTCACAAGAAGCGTTGCCTGATGTGAATGATGCCTCGCACAAAAGAGCTCTCAGAAGACCTACGATTAAGAATTGTTGACTTGCATAAAGCTGGAAAAGGTAATAAAAGTATCTCCAAAAGCCTTGCTGTTCATCAGTCCACAGTAAGACAAATTGTCTATAAATGAAGAAAGTTCAGCACTGCTGCTACTCTCCCTAGGAGTGGCCGTTGTGTAAAGATGACTGCAGACTGCTCAATAAGGTGAAGAAGAATCCTAGAGTGTCAGCTAAAGTCTTACAAAAGTCTCATATGCTAACATCCCTGTTAGCGAATCTACGATACGTAAAATACCAAAAAATTATGGATTTCATGGGAGAATACCACAGAGGAAGCCACTGCTGTCCAAAAAAAACCCATTGCTGCTTTTACAGTTTGCACAAGAGCCCCTGGATGTTACATAGCAGTACTGGAAAATATTCTGTGGACAGATGAAACCAAAGTGGAGTTGTTTGGTAGAAACACACAGCACGATTTGCGGAGAAAAAGAGGCACAGCACACAAACATCAAAACCTCATCCCAACTGTGAAGTATGGTGGTGGGGTCATCATGGTTTGGGGCTGCTTTGCTGCGTCAAGGCCTGGACGGATTGCTATCATCAACGGAAAAATTAATTCCCAAGTTTATCAAGACATTTTGCAGGAGAACTTAATGCCATCTGTCCACCAGCTGAAGCTCAACAGAAGATGGGTGTTGCAACAGGACAACAACCCAAAGCATAAAAGTAAATCAACAACAGAATGGCTTAAACAGAAGAAAATACGCCTTCTGGAGTGGCCCAGTCAGAGTCCTGACCTCAACCCGATTGAGATGCTGTGGCATGACCTCAAGAAAGCGAATCACACCAGACATCTGAAGAATATTGCTGAACTGAAACAGTTCTGTAAAGAGGAATGGTCAAGAATTACTCCTGACCGTTGTGCATGTCTGATCTGCAACTACAGGAAACGTTTGGTTGAAGTTATTGCTGCCAAAGGAGGTTCAACCAGTTATTAAATCCAAGGGTTCACATACTTTTTCTACCTGCACTGTGAATGTTTACATGGTGTGTTCAATAAAAACATGGTAACATTTAATTTTTTGAGTGTTATTAGCTTAAGCAGACTGTGATTGTCTATTGTTCTGACTTAGATGAAGATCAGATCACATTTTATGACCAATTTGTGCAGAAATCCATATAATTCCAAATGGTTCACATACTTTTTCTTGCAACTGTGTATATATATATATATATATATATATATATAATTATAGCTTATTTAGTACTGTTTTTTTACTTTCACACACAACACAATGCTCTTAAAGTTTTTTGTAAGGCAATGTTTTTCTGAGTGAAATGTACATTGTTTATGTAATTTATTTATGCCTTCTTTCAGCTTTATTCTTCCATTATGTTGCAGTGCCTGTTTGGATAGTGGATGTTTTCTTGTTTTATTCTAACAAAATTGTCAGTCTGATTGCATGTTCTGTTCCACCTTCATTATAGCTTTCACGAAGCTTAGAATTTCTGTTGTAGTAAATGTTCGATGGCAAACAAAGAAACTTCAAGAAAATGAAACACCCTTGGGACTGTAAAGTTAACTTTTTGGAAACCTATCAAAGATGCATCTGCCTTTAAATTATAGAGTTTTCTGATGCATCAAGTCCACATACTGTTGTGTTTTTTGCCATTTACTTTTTAACAATTTACTTTGGCAAAATTTTCAATTCTTGACTTTGAGTATTAAAAGCCTATGTCATTATTAAATGCAGCTATCTACTGTTCTTGTAATCAGAGCCATCTTTGCTTCTAGACATTTTGCAATGGATACAGTCAGGTCCATAAATAGTGGGACATCGACACAATTCTAACATTTCTGGTTCTATACACCACCACACCACAAGTGGGAGACACATATGCAAACTGTTGTAATTCTTACACCGTTCACCTGATTTGGATGTAAATGCCCTCTAATTAAAGCTGACAGTCTGCAGTTAAAGCACATCTTGTTCGTTTCATTTCAAATCCATTGTGGTGGTGTATAGAGCCAAAGATTTTAGAATTGTGTCGATGTCCAAATATTTATGGACCTGTAGATCTGTGCTCATTTCTGCAACTCCAAATTAAAAAATTTTGGAAGCATTCCATTCACCTTTTCCTTAAATGGTCTTGTACATTTTTATAATGTTACTTTAGTTCTGACAGTGGAAACAGCAATCAAAGCAAGTGATGAGATAACCATTTCAATGTAAAGCCGACATTAGCATTTCTGTTGGCTTGGATGCAGATTCTTGTGGCTGAAACTGGTATTGAACTACTTACACTTGGATGCGAAGTCTAAGGGATTCCTGGTCCTCACTCTTAACCATTTGAAAGACAGGTATAGACTTTGCTGCTGGATGATCCCAGTAGTAGTTACCAGTTGGCAGCCAAATACAGCGTTAATGACAGGACAGGAACAAGACCACACATGAAGTGTAGAACAGTACAGTAGTCACAGGGCAAGAACGTGAAGTATAAATCAGGAACACAAAGAACAGGTACTTGAAAGCAGGAGGGAAAATGGCCAAGTGCAGGCCTTGGACAGAACTAGGGTATGCTAGGAGCAGATTTTGGACGAACTCAGGATTTACCAGGATCTACAGGTCCCAGCAAGACTTAGAAAGAATGGGGAGATAAAATCACACCTTGGATGAAACTGGGAAATATCAGCGGTATCGTCAAGGAGCAGGCCAAGTCAGAACTAGAAAGAAGGCAGAGTAGAAGAGCGAGGTATGGTCTGTAACAGAACTAAAGGTTGTCATCAGGAGAGCAGTCAGCAAGTGACAGAACAAGGGATGATACATGATAATAGTCAGGAGCAAGACAGAGGTCAGCACTAGAAGTGCACAACAGGTACCAGGCTTAGGATCCAAGAGTCTAGGCAGGAACGTAGTTAGGGGTATCCAACTGTAAGAACCAATAGTAGTACTAGAAATAAAAGGAGAACAAGAGTATACTAATAAGGAACAAAAATATAATATTATGGCATGACTCAGAGTCCACAGGGACTGGGCAGAACTAGATCAGGAGCTGTAATGTGCTGTAGTTGACACTCAGCAAGGCTTGAGAGAACTGGCCTGGTTTAAATAGCAGACTGTGACTAGCCTATCAGAAATGACCCATTGTGTGGCAACAAAGTCTAGCACCAGGATGAGTTAACCATTGCATTGCTTCTGCAATCAGGGGTGATTGAGTAATGGAGACAGCACAACAGAACAGCACAGGAGTAAATTGGGAACCAACGCAGACTTGAATAGGCCACCAGGATGAAATGGGGTCCAGTCAGTGATGTGGGAGAAGGAAGTTGCAGTGGAAGTGAGCATTGAGTAGCAACACAAACGGCACTGTTCATGACACATATTTAGAGTAAATAAAATTGAAGAAATGAACTAAGCCTTCATCAGACCTTTTTAGGGACCTTAAATTGACACCAGAGAAGGCAATTTATTTTTTATCATTCCTGTGTTATAGGCATGTACTTTGTCTTTAGATAAAAGGTCAGCAAACTGGCAGGTACGTGATCTGTTGTTTGACATTCTTTTATAACATGTCGTAGTTGAATTATTTTGTCCATTGTTTTTGTCACTGGAAGATAATCTTTCTCAACCACAGTGAATAAGTTTAAGTAGCTGTCTCATCTAATGGAAAAGGTCATAACATAAGAAAGTGCCACTGGTTAGTGTAGGGTGACACACTGCCCTGCTTGTCTAATTTGATTACACACAGCCAGTGAAGCCCCCGGCAAAGCTGATTTTAACGATAATCAGCTTCTTAACCTTTTGAGAACTAACGTAAACACTACCCACCACTGGTTAATTATGTTCCTCTAAAATATATAAAGTGCAAAGGTAAGAGTGTACAACTAACACGTGTTGTGACACAATTTAACAAGCTTACTTAAGAGGATTACAGACACTTTTATCTCCTCTCCTCTTATGTGTAATGAACTATTTCTACATTTTCAGGTCTGATAGTGGTCCCATAAAATAAACTTCTCTATATGCACTCTTTTCATGCATTTACCGATGGGCGTGAGAACGATCACAATTTGAAAAGCTTATTCCATGTAGACCTGCCCAACTATCAGCTGACAAGCAATAGTCAGACAGACCCTATAGCCTTTGTGCAAGTAATATCATTCTGAGTGGGATCCACTTGAATGGTCACTGAAGTTAAATAAAAGCTTAAAGGGACACTGACAGGCCCAAAAAGCATATTTAGGTATATATATGACAGTACAGGTCTTATAAAGTGTATTAGAATCATTTAAGTATCCCCCCTGTCCACCTTATAAATACAGTAAAATGAAGTTTTATAACCTGCTTGAAACATGTTCAATCTGCCCAAGGGGCGGCGTTTCATCTCCACTTGCGCCCAGCCAGCCTCGCCACAACTGCCGTTTGAAGCGCCGCCCAGCTCATCAATATTCACTTCGCTGGGCGGCTACTAGTGTCCCCAGCCATCTTCAGCGCATGCGCCCGGCACCCTCACTGGCCGGGATCGCATCGTGCCTGCGCACAGTCTGATTCTCAGAGGCCGATGCAGCCTCTGCTTTATGCGCATGCGCCGGGCAATATTCAGCAAAGTGAATATTGATGAGCTGGGCGGCGCTTCAAACGGCAGTTGTGGCGAGGCTGGCTGGGCGCAAGTTGAGATGAAACACCGCCCCTTGGGCAGATTGAAGACGATTCAAGCAGGTTATAAAACTTCATTTCACTGTATTTATAAGGTGGACAGGGGGGATACTTAGATGATTCTAATACACTTTATAAGACCTGTACTGTCATATATATACCTAAATATGCTTTTTGGGCCTGTCATTGTCCCTTTAATCCAACATGAATAGATAACTTCAAACTTATGTTTTGTCTTGAAATCTCAGGGAGACAGTACTTTTCCATATTAATTATTATGGCTTATGGATTTTATAGAGATTGGTCCCCCGCTCAAAACTTAATTCGAAGAGCCACATATCACGTATTTACTTGTCGGCACTCCCTCGCTGAACACATTTTCGAATATGGAGCACTGCTGGCATCCAGTCACCAGGACCAGGCTGGGCTGCAGTGTTGTCCGATCACATGAACTGCAGGGACGTCTGGTCAATCAGGATAGACGTCCGCATCCCGTGCACATCGATGTCACTTCTGGGTCAGATGGGACGTTGGACCAATAGGCATCCAAGCCGAGGTCCCATGCTTGTCTATGGCAGGGTATTTAAACAGGCTCCTGCTGGCCACAGCTTCCTGTGATTGATCTTTTGGTGCCACACTAGCCGTTCTACTGTGTTTGACTCATGACCCTTTGACTCTGACTATTTGGATTTTGATGTGATCTGGTATCTGTCTCCTTGCTTGGCATTGTGACTCTGTATTTTGTGTTTGATTCTGCCTCTTTTGTGACCCTATGACCTTAGTTTGTCTAACCTGATTATTTTGTTACCTCTTTTTCCTTTATTCTGTCTTTTTGGATAACTTACCCCATAGGTAGCTAGGAAGGGACTGCTGTCCAGATGGTGGCCATCACTTAGGATGGATCTTGCAAGTAGGCAGGGACAGTTGATGACCATTTATTTTAATTGGCACCATGTAATACTACATTTCTTCTGTGGTAGCTACTGACAGATATATGGGGAATCATTTATTAAGACCGGCGTTTTAGACGGCGATCTTAATAAGCCCTATAGCTGGCAGTGGATCCACTGAAATTATGAAGAGGCGCCGGCCTTTACATAACTTCGGCCTGTACATAAGCTCCGCCGCTGGTCTAAATCTACACCAGCTTTCTTGCTGGCTTAAATTTAGACCATTTTCTACGCCTGAACCAGGTGTAGAAAATGATAACTGAGATGGCCCTACCGGCTCGCCCCCATCCCCGCCCACGCCATGCCTACTTTATTTTAGACCTGGCGTGAGTGGGAAGAAGTCGCAGATTGCGGCGCCTATAACCCTAGCGTATTTCTCGATAGTAAATGACCCCGTAAGTTGGTTGGGTGATCACATTCTTTTCATATGATGCCTAAATCAGCAGATTGCCTTGTGAAAGTGTTAGACTGTAACACACCCTACTTGCAGTGGGAATGGTGACACGCTCTTCAATTCATTCATACGTTTTCAGGGGGAACACAGGAACACCACAAGAGTTCTAAGAAAATATTAAATAAAATGAATATTTCCTGGAAAGTGAAAATATATGATAATGTTGCCATGTCAGGAGTAGTGACTCATCCCAAGAATTACAAAAAAATGGAGTAATGCACACTGTTGTTTTAACTATATCAATGATAAAAAAAAAGCTTCTCCCCAGTGTCATTTTTACCTTTTTTCTCTTTTTACTCACGTTATCTGAACGACTTCCATGTTTGATTTCTATGGGCAGCAGCTTGTCACATGAGACAATTAAGCGCCTATATTGTCCATGATGCATTGCAATTAACTCATGCTAATCCATTCCTCCTCTGCATTGAAAATCATACCTAGCCCTAGAGATATACAGTATATGGTATTTAATGCCCCCACAATTTTATTCTCCACTGTCTAGGGAGATATAGCTATATGTTTCTGAATTCAGAAGTAGGGATGAATAAATGAAAAGTGTCTGGGCTGCTTCACTATGAGCATGAGACCTACTGAGCATGTGTGTCCAAAACCGAATGCAGGAGAAGGTGGACTACCAGAAAATGTAATGCATAAAAAAAATATTAATAATAATAATACTTCATTTAAAATGCCCCATTAATTTGCTAGTAATACTTTTCATGGGATTACTCATTTAAAGGAGAGTATACAGTAATTAGCATGTACGTGTTTGTAGCAAAACTTATGATAAATCCCTTCAAAAATAGCAAGGAATTTAATGATGATATGTATATGAAATATTTTTCATAGTTGAAATCCTCTTAAATTTTTCGTGAGTCCCAGAATTATGACCGGTGCAGCATCTAACTTTCCTACTTGAAGTGCCGGTCATTGCTTCTGATCTTCAGCTAAATGAATCTGGAGGCAAGTCATGAGCTTCCTGCAAATCACTTGATGCGAAATCAAGTTCAAATGTCAATGAAGAGAGTGAAATGGCGTTTCGCTGTTATTTGTCGGGTATTGTGTAGCGGCAAATAACCCTACGAATCTGACCTTATTTAAGAAAATGAAACAATGCACTTTGTTATCACAAAGTAAAATGGCTAATTTTCTTCCATCTGTAATCTATAATTTTAATCAAAAGGGTGTATGAGTCATTGAAATTCTGTTATGGCTGCTTGATAACATTAAATTCAATGAAAACATCAGTGGCCTACAGGATCAATATTTTTAATATGTGTGCATTGCAGTGCTGCAGATTTTTTTGGCTAATAGATCGCACCCATATTGATTTCCATGGGAAATGTTAGACTAGTACTAAAATAATTAAAACAGGAAAAAAACGGACGGATTATTGGTGTGGAATCTTAAAGAAGATAGAAGTATAAAAATTGGTTATTGACTAAATTGCTTGGGGTGAATGAACTTTGGGCAAATGCAGTAAACAGATTCATACTGAGTAGCTCCTCGGCCCCTTCAACCTAAAACAGTCAATAAGCTATTACAACAATGCAAATTGTGGTGAAAATACCATGCTGTGCATATAAAAAAAAAAAAAAGAACCGGCTGTCAATACTGGAGTGATTCCATCCGATTTACATGTGATATTTGTACTGTGCTACAAAATCATAAAATAGACTTATTTTGCCTTTTGCGTTCATTATAATTCTACATGTCATACTTTTAATTCCATTCACAGGCTATGAGGTCATATTTTACTAATTATAATATAATGTGCGTAAAATTGTACAAAGTAACTTAATTTAATGGCTTTTTGATTTTATTTTTCTTTATATATATTTGCTTTTGCCACCATATGGGTGAATAAAAACACACTTTTTTGAAGAAATGCTTGGAGTGCAGTCCGATTTTTGTCTTCTATAAGTGGGTAAGCACCTTTTACCGTACTTGGACATTGCACCCGTCTACTTTCCCATACTTCCTAGGGTGGTGCTGCCAGTGGTTTTTTACTATATATATATATATATATATATATATATATATATATATATATATTTTTTTTATTTTTTTTATCTCTTAATAAAATAAATACCCCCTATTCTGCGAATACGGGGCAGTGCTACAGATCCAATTTATAAAACTCCACATTGTCTAGTTAGTTAATATAAAAATATCTCAAGAGCCTAGTGGACTAAAATTCCTGGTGTCAGATGGGTTACTATTCATATTCTGAGATACACTGTGGTCAATTCAGCAGACTCTTTGCATCTCCGTTTGCCCAAAACTTTATACTTAGAATAGATGGTTATTATAATATATAATATAATATAATAATATAATATTATAGGGGATCTGTCGTAGCAGCTTCAGTTCTGGCCATTTTCCCCACGCAGCAAGCAAATGAACTAAATCTTGTTTGTTATCTCAGTCACTTGATGCCTACTGTGAAAATAAAATATATCGCCTAGATTTTTTTTGGACCTATTAAAATCAGAAAGAGGTAAAACATATTTTTCAGTATCTGGTTTTATTTTGTATTTGTTGATTTATTTTTTAATATAATTTTTTTTATTTAGGATTTTCTGTACATGATTATGGGGGCTGGAGATGGATCATTGACTGCTATGGGTGAGTGTTGGGGGCATGCTCTGTGACATTTGCAGAGGGTTGCAGCTCACCACCTGCCGCCATCACCTATTGTGATCCTGTAGAGATGTTACCTTTCATTGTAACCCTGGCTATAATGATAAAGAGATGGCTGCTGAAAAGTGATCTCTACAGATGAGGAATTGTTAGTAAGGAATCTGCAAGATTTTGTGATTATTAAAGTTGTTGGATGGAATAGTTGGAAAGTTGTTCATGTAAAATGACAGATCTGAACCCATGGATAGAAGCCCCCACTATGCCACAGGTCACAGCATCGATCAATCAGCAATATTTGTTTTTTACTAGGTCAGTAATATATTTTATTAAAGGCACTTTGAGAATATTGTAGATACAAGTGTCATAACATTAGACCATTAGGCTTCATGTACACAGATGTACAGGGTGAGCCATTTATATGGATACACCTTAATAAAATGGGAATGGTTGGTGATATTAACTTCCTGTTTGTGGCACATTAGTATATGTGAGGGGGGAAACTTTTCAAGATGGGTGGTGACCATGGCGGCCATTTTGAAGTCAGCCATTTTGAATCCAACTTTTGTTTTTTCAATAGGAAGAGGGTCATGTTACACATCAAACTTATTGGGAATTTCACAAGTAAAACAATGTTGTGCTTGTTTTTAACGTAACTTTATTCTTTCATGAGTTATTTACAAGTTTCTGACCACTTACAAAATGTGTTCAATGTGCTGCCCATTGTGTTGGATTGTCAATGCAACCCTTTTCTCCCACTCTTCACACACTGATAGCAACACCGCAGGAGAAATGCTAGCACAGGCTTCCAGTATCCGTAGTTTCAGGTGCTGCACATCTCGTATCTTCACAGCATAGACGATTGCCTTCAGATGATACGAGATGTGCAGCACCTGAAACTACGGATACTGGAAGCCTGTGTTAGCATTTCTCCTGCGGTGTTGCTATCAGTGTGTGAAGAGTGGGAGAAAAGGGTTGCATTGACAATCCAACACAATGGGCAGCATATTGAACACATTTTATAAGTGGTCAGAAACTTGTAAATAACTCATGAAAGAATAAAGTTACATTAAAACCAAGCACACCATTGTTTTTCTTGTGAAATTCCCAATAAGTTTGATGTGTCACGGCCACTTTATTAGAAGGAGGGTACAAAGTCGCTCACTGAAAAGTTGGGCGGACGAGTTAGGCTACTTTCACACTAGCGTTCGGAGCGGATCCGTCTGATGTTTCATCAGACGGATCCGCTCCTATAATGCAAACGCTTGCATCCGTTCAGAACGGATCCGTTTGCATAACAGTTTATTTCAGATCTGATTTTTCACTTCGGAAAACTCAGATCCGACAGTATATTCTAAACACAGAAGCGTTCCCATGGTGATGGGGACGCTTCAAGTTAGAATATGCTGAGAACTGTGTACATGACTGCCCCCTGCTGCCTGGCAGGTGCTGCCAGGCAGCAGGGGGCAGACCCCCCCCCCCCTCCTGTATTTAACTTATTGGTGGCCAGTGGGGCCCCCCCTCCCTCCCCAGTATTAATTGTAAGCAGTGCGGCCCCCCTCCCTCTATATTCATCGGTGGCCAGTGCGGATATTAAATATGAGCAGTGCGGTCTCCCCCTCCCTCCCTCCCCAATATTAAATATTAGCAGTGCGGTCTCCCCCTCCCTCCCTCCCCAGTATTAAATATGAGCAGTGCGGCCTCCCCCTCCCTCTATTCATTGGTGGCCAGTGCGGATTCAAAGTATTGTGATCAGTGCGGCCTCTCCTCTCGACCCCCCCCCCCCATCATTGGTGGCAGCGGAGAGTACCGATCGGAGTCCCAGTTTAAATCGCTGGGGCTCCGATCGGTTACCATGGCAGCCAAGACGCTATTGCAGTCTTGGCTGCCATGGTTACTTAGCAACAAATAGCAGCATTATACTTACCTGAAGAGCTGCGATCTATGTGACCGGCCGGGAGCTCCTCCTACTGGTAAGTGACAGGTCTATAGGCAATGCGCCGCACAGACCTGTCACTTTACCAGTAGGAGGAGCTCCCGGCCGGTCACCTAGATCGCAGCTCTTCAGGTAAGTATAATGCTGCTATTTGTTGCTAAGTAACCATGGCAGCCAAGACTGCAATAGCGTCTTGGCTGCCATGGTAACCGATCGGAGCCCCAGCGATTTAAACTGGGACTCCGATCGGTACTTTCCGCTGCCACCAATGATGGGGGGGGGGGTCGAGAGGAGAGGCCGCACTGATCACAATACTTTGAATCCGCACTGGCCACCAATGAATAGAGGGAGGGGGAGGCCGCACTGCTCATATTTAATACTGGGGAGGGAGGGAGGGAGGGAGGGGGAGACCGCACTGCTCATATTTAATACTGGGGAGGGAGGGAGGGGGAGACCGCACTGCTCATATTTAATATCCGCACTGGCCACCGATGAATATAGAGGGAGGGGGGCCGCACTGCTTACAATTAATACTGGGGAGGGAGGGGGGGCCCCACTGGCCACCAATAAGTTAAATACAGGGGGGGGGGGGGCTGCCCCCTGCTGCCTGGCAGCACCTGCCAGGCAGCAGGGGGCAGTCATGTACACAGTTCTCAGTATATTCTAACTTGAAGCGTCCCCATCACCATGGGAACGCCTCTGTGTTAGAATATACTGTCGGATTTGAGTTTTACGATGTAACTCAAATCCGATGGTATATTCTAACATAGAGGCGTTCCCATGGTGATGGGGACGCTTCAAGTTAAAATATACCATCGGATTGGAGAAAACTCCGATCTGATGGTATAATCCTGACTTTACATTGAAAGTCAATGGGGGACGGATCCGTTTAAAATTGCACCATATTGTGTCAATGTCAAACGGATCCGTCCCTATTGACTTGCATTGTAAGTCTGGACGGATCCGTTTGGCTCCACACGGCCAGGCGGACACGAAAACGCTGCAAGCTGCGTTCGGGTGTCCGCCTGCTGAGCGGAGGCCAAACGGTGCCAAACTGATGCATTCTGAGCGGATCCGCATCCACTCAGAATGCATTGGGGCAGTACGGATCCGTTCGGGGCCGCTTGTGAGAGCCTTCAAACGGAACTCACAAGCGGAGCCCCGAACGCTAGTGTGAAAGTAGCCTTAAGTCTTTATTAAGTTATTGGTATGATTGATGCAGCTTTAATTGGTTTAAGATAATCTTTAATAGAGTTGGCCGTGGCCTAATTTATTCCACCCAAATACTTGTGTCCACGTGTTTTATTATTTAGTTATGGATGTGAGTATATTTTATGGTGCAATTTTATATGATTTAAAATCCAATGCCTGTAGTGCTTATGGCTCTGTAATATGGACCTATAGGCACTACTTCCTCCACTGACATAATCATATGCATGAGGCCTTTAAAGGGGTTGGCCAGCCTAGGAGCCAACATCCACAATGCGCCTAACATGTGCCCCATTAAAAAAACACATAACATACTCTTGTCCGCAGTACAGTGGCACTCCCCCACTTCCAGTCTCGGTAGGATCAGGAAGTGGCTGGACCACTGCAACCAGTCGCAGTCCTCAGCAGTCACACATGCTTGAATAATATGCTGTAGACACAACAACTCCAACATATGTCCCATAAAAAAAAAACATGCCTGCACCCCTACTGCCACGATCGTTGCTTTGAGGTTGTCCACCCCTAGTCCAGACATGCCCTTTAACTAAATAATGATTAACAGCGTAATGTGCTCCCTGGAGTAGCTCAGGCTATTTGCCCCCATCTGTATACAAGAAAATGTGTTACCCGCATTTTACTGCTGCTTTCTGATATTTAAAATTTTTCCAACATTTATCGTAGGTTTATTAGATGTGAATCTTAGTGAGCTCCTATCTTCTCAGCCGCTGGTCAGAGAATCCCAATTGTGGAAGTTCCCTATACTGTTCAGATCCCTTTTTTCCCCTTGCTAGAAATTCTTTCTGTAACCTCGCAGAATTAGAATAGCGGCAGTGCTTGACTCCACACCAATTTGTCTGAGTCTCCCCAAGTCTGTTTATAAACTAATCCCATTGCTCAGTGAGTATGTATAAGTACTAATTGGAGCTGCCAGTAGTGACTCCGCAGGAAACTAATTCTACCTTCTAATTACCCTTATGGTGAAAAACTCCTAATAGGTTAGATAAAGCTTACTTTGTCTGATGTTTCTGGATGTCGGCTTGTCTGATTTATCAGTTTGAAAACTGCATGGACTCATTAAAACTCTTCTATGGACGGAATCTATTTGTCATTGTCTCCCTCTGAGTGCTGTTTATGAAGCCATCTTCTAGGCTCAGGCTCCGGCTCCGGCTGGGTCACATGATTATATCCACCGTCGAAATCGCAGAATATTGCAAGCTGTTAAACAGTTTCATTACAGCAGAGAGTGCTTTCTGCAATCCCTATAGCAAACGTATCTTAACGGCCATGCTGCTTTTTAATTTTGCAAACATTATTTCCCCACAGACAAGGCATCTGCTTTGTGTGTGTTGTGGGTAGGTGTTATATATACATATATGTGTATGTCTACATGTATGTGTCCACGTAACAAGTTTACCCAATGACATGTTGGATAGTATACACCTCTGCTGGGAACAGAAAGACAGTTGGGAGAATGAAGAATGAATGGGGATACGAAGGGAAATGTACTGAACCCATAGAAGGTGTAAGCTTAGACAGGCTGTCTAGACCTGCACCAGATTAATCATAATGGCTCCGACTTGATACATTTGGTACAGGGATAGACACTTTTGTCTAACTCTATACTAACTATTGGTTGGCTTACTTTGAGTTTTACACCAGAATTGTGGTACAATTTTGGCAGAAAATTGCAAATTTTAGGTCACACCTCTTCCCGTTATGCCCACACCCTGTTTGAGTGAGTCCTAAAAACATCGGAGAAGATCTAGTTGCGCAAATTTTTTCCAACTTGCACCACTTTCTTAAACAGAGGTGCAGATATAATCTGGGCTGTTTAGTATGCTCTTGGAAAATTTAGCCCCCTTTTCCCTTTTTTCTTCCAGACCCATTTGCACCCATCAGAGCCCAATCTATTTACTTTAGTCTCATCACTCCAAATCACCCGTTTCCAATCTTCTACTGTCCACTGTTCGTCCTTTTTTGCAAACTCGAGTCGACGCTTCTTATGACGATATTGAAGTAGAGGCTTCTTCACCTTTTTTTTTGGCCCACCATTCCAGACTTGTGTAATGCATGATGCTTGCATGGACGTCCGTGATCTCACCATTACGAAGCATACAAGCCACCTCCACTGCCGTGTTTGTTGCAGAACTGATAGACCTTGTGATGAGCTGAATTGTTGATGTTTTGCCTGGACGTCCACCTCTTGGCTTTCGAATGGATGGACGGACTTCATTTCATATTCTTTCGATTGTTATGGCACTCACATGATGCAGTTTGGCATCTTTTGGGAGATATGGAGCCTGGAAGTCAAAATTTGAAAACAATGTTACCCTTTTGCTCGTCAGTGTATCTTTGCCGGATGTATGGCAAAAAAACACTCTTTTGGCACACTTTTGTCCATTAGCACCACAGCTACTAAAAGTACAGCATTTGGAAACATGAGTCAGTGTTCTGACCAATGTAAATAATAAAGCGGCTGCACCGTTCACTGCGCCATGGCCCCTTTAATTAACTGATCGGTTGGGTTGCCCACAGTTGGACTCTGACAATCTAATATAGTTTGCTTATTCCAAGGTCAACAATTTAAAAGCCTGAATAACCCTTGTAAAGTCGGTACACACTTCAGCATATACATTGGAAGATTTCACAGGTGTGAATAGAGCCTTAGGAAGACTGAAAAAAAAGCACACCATTTTATCCTTCAGTTTTAATCCAACGAAAGGCAAAACATCATCTGTGAGCATCCATATTACCCCAGTAACTGCACTCTTTCACATTGCTATTGAGTAATTGTAGCCTGGTCATTTTGTTTTAATTCAAACTTCCATGCACAAGGTCTCATCGCAATATTTCAGCTAGGTTCAAGTTAGGACTTCCAGTAGGCCAGTCAAAAATTTAGATTGTGTCTCCTCCGCTATTCCGTGGTAGGCTTACTTGTCATTCTGTGGAGCACAGCTATGGTTTGAGTTATGGACAGCTGGATAGTCTTCATAAACCTTTTTGGAAGTTTCCTCCAGAGATGCAAAGTTGTATTTGTATTTAGGTGATTTAGGTGGTATTTGTATTTAGGTGTATTTAGTGAATGATGCGCTCTTGGTGCCGGATTCCTCACTGCGCCTGCGCTGTCTACGTCACAGTGAGGAAGCCGGCATCAGGAGAGCGGCCTTCACTCACTGTGCCGAATACAGAAGTGAACGGCGCAGGCGCGGGATTTCGGCAGCGATGCTGCGAACCGTGACATCCATCAAGAGGAGCGGGGCAGGCAGAACAGGGGACCTGGGCGGGATAAAGGGTGAGTAGACTGAGCCTCTAGGTGCTGATTTTACGCCCACATAGCACCTAGAGGCTCATTAGCATATTGCAAAAGTACTTATTTTATCAGAGTGGCTGCAGGGAGAAAGGTAAAAAACATACTGTTATGTAGTGCTGACATTAGCGCATCGCTATATCAGTCAGCTACATAACCGTATTTCTGGTGGTAGAAACCCTTTAAGAGAACCAAAAGTAATGAATGATCAGTAATGTTGTGATACAGGGAAAGTGCCTCCCATGACCAGTAATCACATAGAGGAATGCAAAATGTTCATTTCAGTGTTGACAACCTGACATGTAAATCATACAGTAAACCTAAATATGCGATATGTAGATTGTCCATTCTTTATTTTTTCTGGCCCATCAATGCTGTTAATGGAAAATCAAATACAAACACAATTTCTACAACCATCATTTGCCTTTGGTTTCGGATCTGAACCGTCACATGTATGTTGTAGACTGTTCACGGCATTGCCAATGGGGTCTGTCTGGCTTGGCAACCTGACAAACTTGACATAAAAAAATACCAGAACCCATTAACTGCACACAGATCTGTAAAGATTTGCTGGTATCCATATGATCTGGCATAGTTGTCATGGCTCCATTACAAACATAAGCCATGACGAAAATGTGATGTCTTTATCAAGACTGTTAATATATTCCTATTTTTCCCAGATATTAAAATCTTTCAATGTTCTTTTACTAAGGAATTTGATATTGACAGGACTCCTTGCCTGTGCACTCATCTTCTGGCTGGATGAATTATGTATAAATGAGACTTAAGGCTGGATCACTGGAGCAGAAAATCCCTATTCTGTCGGTGTATTCATGATCCATAAGAGGAAAATGTAAATATTCGTAATGACATCTAAAGATATGGTCGGCATTGTCCTGCTGCTTAATAGATATCCAAGGAAATAGAATTATGCAAGCTTTGGTGAGTAACCTGGTGTTTTCCAGGCGCAGAAGAGAGCAGGTTGGAACCAGTCCCAGTGCGTTTTAGTTTGATAAACTGTATTGAGGACTTTGTGTTTGACATTGGGTTTAATTGGTCATTAATGTTTACTTTAACTCCTTACCACTCTGTGACATACGATTATGTCACTGTGTGCAGACAGTTAGTGCTCAGTGTCCTAATAGTACATCATGGTGATGGTGTGGGCTCAGGAGCTTGCCAGCTGTATTATACAGCTGGCCCCTGGCTCTCACTTCCGGGATTGGAGATCACTGTGATAACGGCAGTTTAACCCCTCAGATGCCAGGGCTAGTAGAGATTGTGGCATCGAGTAGGTAGGGCAGAGGGAGGGAGCTCACCCTATGAACTCAGTCACGGTGAGAATCAAGGCCCCCATGCCTGCCATTTTCCAGCCACAATAACATCCTGCCTGTCAGAATCTCTGTAATATGAGTGTATAGTACAAGCAATCAAAAGTTCACAGGTCCAAGTCTCCTAAGGGGACTAAAAAATCTGATAAACAATTGAATAAAGTTTTGGAAAATATTTAAAGAGCCACTGTCACAACGATCAACCCTAATAAACCACACGTACTGCCTGATAGAGTTGATCATGCTAATTAAAATGATACCGTTATTTTGTCTGTATGTGAAGCAGATGCAGAGATATCTGCATTTTTATTCCTATGCAAATGTGGACATTGGAACATCAGGGGGCAGGGCTGAATCCTTGGAGCACTGCTTTTGCAACACCCCTGTGCTCTGCACAACCCCCCTCCCTTGATTGACAGGGCTAGACATGAGCATGGTGCTCCAAGGATTCAGCCCTGCCCCCTGATGTTCCAATGTCCACATTTGCATAGGAATAAAAATGCAGATATCTCTGCATCTGTTTCACATACAGACAAAATAAAGGTATCATTTTAATTAGCCTGATCAACTCTATCAGGCAGTATGTGTGGTTTATTAGGGTTGATCGTTGTGACAGAGCTGTGTCCTAGCATGCACACATCATATACACTACTTACTATAGCCTTATCATGTTGAGAATACATATTACTTGTTTATTCACAGGCGCAGTATATGATCAAGGAGAAACCAGAATTATATATTACTTTTCTAAGTACTGAAAACAACTTTAATCAATATAATAAGGCTGTAGCTTGGAGGTAGGTGGTCAGCCTTGCATAGTAGCTGTCCCAGGTTCAAATGCCAGGAGGTAATTCTAGATTTTTTTCCCTTCAGTTACTTCTTCTCCCTCATTAAGACTGTATGCTTAGTATATCAATAATACAGATTTTCTATAGTTAGAATGCTAATACATAGTACTGGTGTCTTTATAATCATATATTGTGCCTGTGAAGAAACCAGCAATATGTATTAGCTTCCTAAACATAGAAAACCTCTATTTTCAATATAGTAAAGCTATAGCCTTATATTATTGTTTAAATGAGGGAGAAAAAATCTAGAATTCTTCCCTGAGATTTGAACCTGGGACAACATACTTACCTGCTCCCTGCCGCTCTGTTCTAGCTGTCTGCACCACATGTGCAGTCCCCATCTGTAACATCCGCACAGAAGGGGTCATGTGCCCTGCCTCAGCAGTGATATGTCCCCAAGTGGCACTTGATCCAGCTTGTGTCACTTGGGTACAGGCCACCACTGAGGCCAGTCATTGGCTGCAGGATCTGGATGTTGACAGATGGGGACCAGAAGTGCTATACAGACAGCCCAGAAGCCAAAACACATCAGCATTGAGCAGGTTAGTATGTTTAACTCCACAGGCTCTGCTAGCTGGGGGGAGGGAATTAAAACAGGATCAATGTTCTTCCTGAGCAGCTCCCACACCTTTGATTGGCCATCAGCTTTGCAGAGACTGTACTCCACCCAAGCTGCAGATGTGTCTGTCCTGACCTTTTCTCTGGTCTCCAGATACGGTCATCTCGCACCACTCATCTTCTCATAGTTTTATCCATGAGAAAAGGTAAGGAAGGACACATCTGTATGCTGCCTAGACAGATTTAGCAGGTTGACAGAAGCAGCATCTATTTGGCTGCTCTTACAGACATCTAGTCGATGAACCATTCAGTAAACCTGTCAGTATAATCCACGACACTGTCATACAATGACAACTTGAAAACCTTACACCATCTGGATCTTTTATGCAAATGACTTTTTTTCTTATGGATAATTTGGAGAAATGGTATCAAATTTAGTAACTCTTGTGAAAAAATACAGTAAAGAATCTACTAATTTTATATGTATTATTTAATATATATATTTTATATGTATTCTTTGCCTGCTCAGTGATGATGTTTCTTCAGCCAACATCCTCAGGAACACATCAGACTATGGGGGTCATTTATTATTCTGAAATATGCCTATATTAGGCGTATTTCAGATGCAAATGGCACCGCATCTGATTAGCTGCGCCGCTATCTGCAACTTTGCCCCGCACATGCTAGGTCTGAAATTGTGGGCGTGGCATGTGCCCCTTTACTTTTCATTGACGTTATGGCTCATTTAGACAAGTAGATAATCGTTCACCAGAGTATTGTTCTTTTTTATTCTATCATTGGCTTTGAATGGAGCCAACACTAGCCTGCTTGCCAAGGAGCTGCTCCCCGGACAGAATTGACACCTCATGCCGGTTATGTTCTATCATTCCTTTTAGAGTGTAGGCCTGTATGGGTAGGAACTTCTCATATTTTGACTCATTGTTCATTTGCTTGTTTCCCAATTGTAAGACACTGCGGAATATGTGGATGCTGTAGCGTATAAACATTCAGGGGCAGATTGGGTACTTAAAGTGGCCCTGTAAAAAAGTTACTTCATGTTGTAGGTGGGTCCAAACTAACATAAAGCAGGGCCAACCCAAGTAGGTGGGGCCAACACAAATAGGTGGGGTGAGAAATTCCAAGGTGAAGCACACAACACCACCCCAACAGAAAAAAATGCTACAGTGCAGCACAAAATACTGCCTCAGCAGTGCCAAATATCAGCAAACTACCCCCCCAGAAGCTTCCCCTTTCTGGTGGCCAGTGCCAACTGCCATGCCCATGTGCTCCTCTAGTTGCTGTAGTTAAGATTATGGAAGAGGGATCTGAGGAGGTGAGATATGGGCCACAAAACCAGTCATACCTTCAGCATGCTTCCTGGTCTATCAGTGCCACCAAACCTGCAGTGACATTCTCATTCCACATCATATTTATTTGGCCCAGACCGCCAGGACAACCTCTTTTGTCTAGGGTGCTCCTTTAATATTTAAGGGCTCTGCTGTGATTCTAGTTTATGTACACAGGTCTTATACACCTAGTCTCTATGGCAGGGATGGCCAACCTGTGGCTCTCCAGCTGTTGCCAAACTACAACTCCCAGCAGGGCATGGTGGTAGTTGTAGTTTTACAACAGCTGGAGAGCCACAGGTTGGCCATTCCTGCTCTATGGAATTCTTGGGACAACCCTCCAAAATAGGAAATTCCAAGGCACCAAGAGATTCCCGTAAAATTCCAATGTTTATTATATCATAAAGGCAATGGTTTGGACAAGAAGGGCCTTTTCCAAGCTTTTATTTTGACTTGAAAAAGACCCTTTGTGGCCGAAACCTTGCCTATTAACGATGAGATAATTGATCATTGGACTTTTCTATGTTGGAGTACCGCTGTGATTGGTTATTCAGGCACAGAATGGCCTTGATGAAAGGAACTCAATAATTTCCGCTATTCATATCTTGGCATGTGCGGAGTCATAATTTGACCACATTGAACATTGAGTGACTGCTAAGTATGCTGTATCCATCTTTTTTATTCCAGAGAGCCCTTCATTGTTTGTGCCTGTGTACAACACAGTCCTTTATGGCCTCATGTGCGAACAAGCAGTTTTGCCCATGTAATCTGCATAACTAAAAGGGGAAAATAACGAATATGCTGTGGTGTCATCACAGTGAGACACGCTGGTCTGTGTCGTATCCGTGTCGAGCCTATGACAAATAAGTTTCCTGACCCCTACTCCATGTATGTTGGTGCACAGAGTGTATGATGTTTCTGTAGTCTCGGCTTATTTACAGTAATTATATGCATAATGTAGCATATTATTGTCCGGATTTCCTGTTTAATCAGGACAGAGCTTCTTACAAGTGCAGCTGAAAAGGGCAAACAAAATTAAGGCTTTATATACCAAAACAAGTTTGATTTGCTAATCTCCCAGCATTCCAAAGTACACAAATTTGTTCCACCAAGTTTTCCGATGGCTTGCAGATGGGCAATGATTAATCAGAGAGCTAACTGTGAAGTAGTTTGCAATTAAACTGGAAAGCTCTGAAGCATGCTAATTGAATCAGAAAATTAGAGACACTGAGTAGTAATTGGCTATTTCTCATGCAGCAGGTGCCAGGCCACTCATCTGTGGAACAAGGTATTTAAGGCACATTAGCAGTAGTAAAAATACTTCTTGATATGGAACAGCTAGATTTTCTGCTCATTTTCACTACGGATGTCAAAACATACAGCTGTTGGCTGTGCAAGCCTTATTCAGCAAAATTGACCAAGGTGAATCTGGTGAGCAGGCGTAATTTGCCCAGACGCTCTGGCGCGGCATGTTTATTATGACCCATACAGTTCGGCATGTAAACATAGCGCCTATCAGGCTGGAATATTATCGCGCATGGTTACAGGTCTTGCTCTACAGTTTTGACATCTTCAGTTCTCTAGACTGGGGCTTCTCGTTTTTTTGATCAAGTCATATTTACCATGCCTCAACAACAACTGAGGAAAGAGGGGGCTGGGCATGACTCACTAGTGAGGTTAGTATTACTCTAGGCCACATGAGACCCACTATGCCATTTTATGCAGCGCCCAACCATCTGGTCATTGACATTCTTGTCTGTGTCTGAGGGTACTCGCCTGTTTTCCATATCAGAGAGGAGTGGCTCGGGAACAAAAAGTGTCATGTGTGCCCACCTTTGGGACAACCTGTGTTGGCAGACTATGAGTCGTTTGACTCCTGTGTGACTCCAGACATGAGTAGATGAGGTGGAGAGGTAGACATGCACGAGTGCATCTTCGTTGTCATTTACGTTAGTAGTAGCTATTTAAGCAACTCTCTTACTGTAAACTACCATGGAGAGCGATCCACCTGCATGTTCTCTTCCTTTCTGGAGTGTGAACAGTGGAAAATGGGGGACCCCCTACAATACCCCTCATAGGTGGGAGCTTATACTAGAACTGGAACAGTCATTTATTGTACTTTTAAGGTACATACTTTCAATATGCCGTTAATGCCTCAGATGGTAATACCCCTTCTGAATTTCAGCATTGGCACTGCTTCAGTCTAACATAGTTCCCCCCCATTTGATTAATGCCCCCTTAGAGGGCCCCAGTATTATTAATGCCCCCCCTCAGTATTATTAATGGCCCCATTAGTGACTCCCAGTCTAAAAAATACTCTCATTCTGTTTGTGTTTAAAAAAATCTGTGTTAAAACATCATTTACTTGCATGCGCTGGACACTTGCTCCTCATTCAATGCTGCAGGAACTGTGCTCCAAGCATGATGATGTCATCATGCTGGGAGTGCAGGTCCTGCTGCATTCAATGAGAAGTGAGTTTCTTGCAAGATTATTATTATTTTATTTTATTTTAACCCCTTATTAGACCTATTTTTACCTAATCATCACACAGCCATTTCTCCTATTCACGTCAATGTAACCTTAATGGGAACCTATACTTCAATCTTAATTATGTGGATCTGCATTTTATTGTGTGTGTATATATACCACATCTTCATTTATTTAAAATCCTCACCAGAGCCATTTTTGGTACTTTTGCCCTGTAATGTACAGATGTTTAGAGTTTCAGTTTTCCAGACATCTTTTGAGTTGACAGTACTGACAGGCGAGAGTCAACATCCTCCTATGAGACCGCCCTGAGGTGTCAGGAACAGTCAACTTCAGAATTATCATTAAAGGGTTGTGCAGTTTTATGTAACTAAATCTTAATCATTATATTATGAAAAGATATGCAACTTTCTGATATAAATTTTTTTACAGTTTTTCAGTCCCTCACATTTTTTAAGATCCCAGTTTGCCGTGAACATAGAATGGAGGGGCGGCAGACATGGCACTCCATTCAAATGGGGAAATATGGGGCTATTGTTCTTGTGTTTGATGGCGGTCCCAGTAATTGGGACCCCAAAGATCAGACACTTATACCCTTGGATTGGAGAAAAGTGTTGTTCCTGGGAAAAAAAACTTTACGTTCTATAGTCACTTTCTGCAAACTGTGAATTTCATGTAGCACGGCTGTTTTACACACTTAATGTTCATCGTTGGCCTCTTTTAGACAGATGATCGGTAACTCGTCCATATTCTGTGTATTGAACATGGATACGTTTTACATGGACATGTGGGCCATTTTTTTGCGTAGAGCCTTTGGAATGAATGAGTGTTGCTGAAAAAAAATGGACAAGAAGAGAACATGCAGCATTTTTCTCAACATGGACCGATAGGCCTTAAGGAAATTCGCTCATGTGCATATACCCATTCAATTGAATGGGTCAGTGTTTAATCCTTGTGCACCCACATGGGAAAATGCCTTTGTGAAATTATCCTTAAAGGGGTTATCCCATGAATAATGTAAAAAATGAAAATCAGACATCATATAGGACGTGACAATACCTTTCTAATAAAGCTTGAACTAGCCCTGTACCTCACATGAATCTAGAGAGCTCCTCATTCATTGCTCTGCTAGACTTATATCAAGCTGGCAGCTCAAGGGAATGTCTTTTCTGCTGCAGCTCAGGGGGGCGTGTCCATGCTCTACCTATCACAGCTCAGGAGGCAGTTGAAAGATGAAACTGAGCATGTGCGGCCATCTCAGTGAGCAGGTCAAAGAAAAAAGAAATGAAGTGCACTATAAAGATACATTTTACTAAATAACTCGGTACCTATGTTAATTACATGCAATTACAAAAGTATTCAGATCCAGGTGCTGGTTTGAAAACTGTAGAATATTTTTCGTAGGACAACCCCTTTAATATGCAGATTTACAAATGGCAGTGTCTGTAATGTTCTTTAACATCATAGGTAATGGATATCCCGGATAAGCATTTTTTCTTTATCCTTTGAACTATAACTCTTATCAGTTTGTTTTTATATTTATTGTAGGGGCAGGGATAGTAAACATTTTTGTAATATATTACGGAAAGATGTTTCTTTGCACTAGAAAACAAGTTGTAAAGAGTCTTCTTAGCAAAGCTCTAACAGTGTTGCTAAGGAGAGTCTTTCTTCAGTCTCCAGCATTTTGCTGAACGCTGAAGACGCCTGTGTGTAGCAAATTAGATAAGTAGGGAGATGGGCTGTGATTGTTCGGGCACATGTACATAGTCAGGGACTGGAGTAGTGACAAGGAAGCCTCTGTATGTTACACTCAGGTGTCTTCAGCACTCAGTAGAACTGAAGACAGAAGACAGAGTCTCCTTAGCAATGCTCAATTATAGCTTTGCTAAGAAGACTCTTCACACCCTGTTTTCTAGTACAGCGAAACATCTTTCCCTAGTACTGTATATTACAAAAATATTTAACATCCCTGTCCCTACACTATATTAAAAATAAACTGAAACGACATTTACACTTTAAGTCCTTTGTCAGTAATTGACATAAAGATGGTATTAAAATGTCTTCACGTTGTCCTGCACTGAAAAATATTTTTCATTACTTGGAGTGGATTGCAGATCTGTGGAGATGAGAGGAATTATATTAAATATAAACCACTATATTTATTCATATAAAAGATCCTGAAAAGTACAGTGTATCCATCAGCTGGGTATTAGGCAGTGGCAGCCAGCACCGCTGTGATCTTGGTAGGTATCGAAAACAAATTCATATCATCTCTCAGCATGACTTTCTATCATCTAATTAGTGAATCCTCTTTCTTAGAAGAGAACATGCCATGAAAGTTTGTTTTCTGTGACATTAAGAGATCTCTACTCACAGTTTGTGGTTTGGTTAGTTGAATGGATGAAGAGCTTCCAGCTTTAAAAATTAAGAATTGAGCTGCCACTAGCAATATTGATACTGTATTCCTGTCCCATGCATCATGGTAAGTGAATCACATTGAAGCCCTGACTCTGGGCAGGTATGTTCAGGCTCAGTCTAAATGTTGACAGCAGCTCAGGCAAGATGGCCGCTCCCATAATCGTGTATAGACAATGGAATTAAACAAATCAGTAATTAGAAAATAGATTACAGAAAAAAATGGGTTGCTGTCTGGTTTAATTAGTAGCAAAAAATAATATAGGTGATAAATTCCCTTCAAGACATTATATAGACCGACCTCTCTAAATCTTATCTGTATGTAACAAGAATTAAATAGCCTCGTGCACACGACCGTATATGTTTTGCAGTCCGCAATTTCCAGATCTGCAAAATATGGATGTGGTTCTTATTGCATCTGAAATTTTTGCGGACAATTTGTCTTCAGTGGGTTTGCGGTCCACGTTTTTCGAACAAGCACAGGACTGTTTCTTTTTGTGGACGGATGCAGGACGGATCATCCTTGTGCTTTCTGCATCCGTATGTCCATTCTCCAAAAAGATAGACTAAGGGGGTCATTTAGCAAACAGAAATACACGTAAATTAGGCATATTTCAGGCGCAGATTGCGGCGCAACGGTTAAATGCGTGGCAATCTGCGACTTCTCCCTGCTCACGCCGGATCAAAAAAAAAAAGGGGGGGTGCCGCAGGGGCGGGGAAGTCAACGGGCCGGCAGTCCCATCTCATTTACCATTTTCTATGCCTGTTTTAGGCGTAGAAATTTATCTAAATGTAAGACAACATAGTCTTACATTTAGAAGTGGCGCAGAATCCGCTTAAGTTATGTACAGACTCCGGCGGATACACCACCAGATATAGGGGTTATTAAGACCAGCATCTAAAATGCCGGTCTTAATAAATGTGCCCCTATGTTCACAAAATGCGGACCATGGACCGTTTGAAGACAATGGGTCTGCAACTAAAATGCTGACAGCTCCCTGACCGGATCTGTACGTTGCGGATCCGCAATTTGCAGACCGCAAAATGGATACAGTCATGTGCATGGGGCTTTAGAAAGTGTGGTCTGCACACGTTTGGAACTTTATGGGGATCTGTATGTTCTGAGCATTGTTCAGAAGTTCTATATGCATGGTTTAACTCTTTATTCCCAGAGCATATTCCTTGTAGCAAGAGTAACAATTGTCAGTCTGGAAGTAATGCATAATTATCTTCAGCTTTGTGAAAGCGGCACAGAGTGTAACCAGACCAATAATACTGTTTGTGAACAGAGAAGTCTCCGCACTTGTTAAACACGTCTTTCTTTTACCATCATTTTATAGCAATCTTCTTTAAATGAAGCGCATTCTTAAAGGAAGTTTAAGTAATTTAGAACAAAGGAGAATAAGTATACAGAAGTACAGATGCTAATGATAGCGCTGAGTGGATAATGGAGAATAGTGGATTTAAAGTGACTGACATAAATTATAGATTGTAAACAGTGTGTGGGGGATATGTTATAACTGAGCCTCATTTAAATTAAGACGGGGATTTTGCTCCTCGGCAGATTATGTGCCTTCATTAAGTTTTAAAATCGCCTTTATAATGTTTTATTAAAATCTCTTGACAACTCATCCATAGGGAAGGGAAAAAATGAAGTCTGCTATTGTAGCAATTGTACTAGGTGCCATTATCATGTCCCACTATTGTGCTACGATAGTGAAAAGGCCGCCGGATTTTATTTGTTACTGTTACATGGTAAACCCAGCGATAAAGTAATAATAAGGCTGAGTCATTGGTCTTCCATCAGAAGTTAAATGGCGTACAGACCCTGATGAAAGGAGGGTAGATATGGTAAGGTAGACCAGCTGACTTCCATGCCACTAATCCAAGATGAGCTATCTATACATGTTGGATTTTACTTAACAAACACTGTCCAGAATATCTGAGATTGGACGACAATTCTACAGTCAGGTCCATAAATATTAGGACATTGCACAATTCTAACATTTTTGGCTCTATACACCACCACAATGGATTTGAAATTAAACGAACAAGATGTGCTTTAACTGCAGACTGTCAGCTTTAAGTTGAGGGTATTTACATCCAGATCAGGTGAACGGTGTAGGAATTACAACAGTTTGCATATGCGCCTCCCACTTGTTAAGGAACCAAAAGTAATGGGACATAATAATCATAAATCAAACTTTCACTTTTTAATACTTGGTTGCAAATCCTTTGCAGTCAATTACAGTCTGAAGTCTGGAACGCATAGACATCACCAGACGCTGGGTTTCATCCCTGGTGATGCTCTGCCAGGCCTCTACTGCAACTGTCTTCAGTTCCTGCTTGTTCTTGGGGCATTTTCTCTTCAGTTTTGTCTTCAGCAAGTGAAATGCATGCTCAATCGGATTCAGGTCAGGTGATTGACTTGGCCATTGCATAACATTCCACTTCTTTCCCTTAAAAAACTCTTTGGTTGCTTTTGCAGTATGCTTTGGGTCATTGTCCATCACACTGTGAAGCGCCGTCCAATGAGTTCTGAAGCATTTGGCTGAATATTAGCAGATAATATTGCCTGAAACACTTCAGAATTCATCCTGCTGCTTTTGTAAGCAGTCACATCATCAATAAATACAAGAGAACCAGTTCCATTGGCAGCCATACATGCCCACGCCATGATACTACCACCACCATGTGAGGACCACCTTGTTGGACATCAAGGTCTTTTAGCTATGTCATCCCTATGTCTTCTCCATGTCTCCACCCATCCTTATGTGTCTGTTTTGGTCTGGGTTTGATTTGGGATTTGGTTGTTATGTCTTGTGCGTTGTTGCATGTCTGGTCTGTTGATGTTGTGTCCAGCGTGTCTGCTAGACATTTCCCCTGTTCGTCTTCTGTACCAAAAGACATTAGCAGCCTTGCCTGGAGCCACCTTGCTTCGGTGTCCTCATGGGGGTCCAGGTTGTTGTTGTGTGGTTATTCCATCTTTGCTGCGGCAGGTAAGTGTTTGATGTTCTGTTGTTACATTGTGTTCTTACCTGCCGTGCAGTTGCTGCATTGTCTTTCTCCCTGTCTGCTACTGGGCCGCTGAAGACGCCTTTCATCCGTGGTGATGGATGAACAGGAGGTCTCTGCCCTGTCACTATGTTGAGGGCGATGCAGGGATTCCTAGACCTTTAGGTTCGTAGGTATGAGCCCCCTTACCTTTGAAGGCGGCTCATACAGCCAGGAGTCTAGGGCAATTTTAGGGAAGCTTTAGGAGGTGACCAGCTCCCTTTTCCCTGCCTACGGCCTGGTACCTGGTGACATTGTACGGTGGGGAGTTTCCCCCACTCCCCACCATGACAGTTGTGTTTTTTCAGCCTAATGATGGTTTGCTTCACTGATAGTGTCATCTTTATGGATCTCATCTTGAGAGTTGACAGCAACAGATTCCAAATGCAAATAGCACACTTGAAATGAACTCTGGACCTTTCATCTGCTCATTGTGATTGGGATAATGAGGGGATAACACATACCTGGCCATGGAACAGCTAAGAAGCCAATTGTCCCATTACTTTTGGTCCCTTAACAAGTAGGAGGCACATATGCAAACTGTTGTAATTCCTACACCGTTCACCTGATTTGGATGTAAATACCCTCAAATTAAAGCTGACAGTCTGCAGTTAAAGCACATCTTGTTTGTTTAATTTCATATCCATTGTGGTGGTGTATAGAGCCAAAAATGTTACAATTGTGTCGCTGTCCCAATATTTATGGACCTGACTGTATGTCTATGGCATTGCCCTGAAATCAGATTTCCTGTTAATTGTGCATCTAAGGTTAGCTTCTGTGGCAGGCAGCGTTCACGACCGGAACAGCCTGCTGGAGTTCTCCGGATATGTATTGCTTAATACTAGACCCCATTGACTATAATTGAGTCTAGCAGAGATCTGGGAGCAGTGTTTTTGTCTGGCCGATTCCTGGCATTCTCTGCCGTAACTGCTGGCTGGAACACCGGGCTGCAGATGTGAAAGTAGCCTAAGGCTAGTTTCACACTTGTGTTTATCGGATCTGGATACTGCCATTAACAGCTTGACCACATTGACTGGCGAGGATCCTATCAGTTCATGGCCTCCTATTCTAGTTTCACACTTGTGTTTATCGGATCTGGGTACAGCCATTCACCGCTGGACCACATTACTTATTGATTAGCAAGGATCCTATCAGTTCCTGGCATGAGTGCCGACAAAAAAGGTGCATGCAGCAGCACTCATACCTCCAAGTGTTCGGATCCCTTCCTAAACAATTATAATCGATTATCCGGCTGTTCCCGATCTGGTAAACTCCAGCAGGCTGTTCATCTGCTGGAACAGCCTGCCAGGTTTCTAAACGCATATGTGAACGTACCCTTAGAGGATGTAATGTTCCTGTACAATGGGTTTTGTATGTCCTGGATATTATAAAAACCAGTGGCATTTTAACCCAGTGCCCTGTTGCCTTATGACACCGTATGGGGACACAAAGCATGCCTATGGCTCATAGAGACCTTTTTTTTGCCATTGTGGACAAATATTTTGGAGTCTGCATAGAAATAGGTCTGCGTTCTACTATTCCTCGGCACCATTACACAGTTTTCCCATTAGTCATATGACAGGTCAGTACCGCAAGTTCATGGATGCTCTGTGGCTTCAACCACCATCCTTTGAGGTCATAATGCTGAATACTCCCACAGTGATTGGTGCATTACTGCATCTTAAAATACCTCCCCTCCTGGCCTTGCTTCCTCTTCTCTATCCCCTGTGCCCAGCACAAGCCGTGTAAGGCCTCTTTCACACGGGCGTTGCGGGAAAATGTGCGGGTGCGTTGCGGGAACACCCGCGATTTTTCTGCACGAGTGCAAAACATTGTAATGCGTTTTGCACTCGCGTGAGAAAAATCGTGCGTGTTTGGTACCCAAACCCGAACTTCTTCACAGAAGTTCGGGCTTGGGATCGGTGTTCTGTAGATTGAATTATTTTCCCTTTAGAACATGGTTATAAGGGAAAATAATAGCATTCTGAATACAGAATGCATAGTAAACTAGCGCTGGAGGGGTTAAAAAAAATATATAATAATTTAACTCACCTTAATCCACTTGCTGGCGCTGCCGGCATCTCGTCTGTCTCCTTCTGTGCTGAGCATTCATTCCAGGACCTTTGATGACGTCACTCCGGTCATCACATGATCCATCACCATGGTAAAAGATCATGTGATGACCGGAGTGACGTCACCACAGGTCCTGTAACTGTACTTAATGCTCACCACAAGTCCTATTCAACAAAGGAGACAGAAGGAGATGCCGGCTCCGCGATCAAGTGGATTAAGGTGAGTTAAAATTTTTTACATTTTTTTTTTAACCCCTCCAGCGCTGTTTTACTATGCATTCTGTATTCAGAATGCTATTATTTTCCCTTATAACCATGTTATAAGGGAAAATAATAATGATCGGGTCTCCATCCCGATCGTCTCCTAGCAACCGTGCGTGAAAATCGCACCGCATCTGCACTTGCTTGCGGATGCTTGCGATTTTCACGCAACCCCATTCACTTCTATGGGGCCTGCGTTGCGTGAAAAACGCACAAAGAGGAGCATGCTGCGATTTTCACGCAACGCACAAGTGATGCGTGAAAATCACCGCTCATGTGAACAGCCCCATAGAAATGAATGGGTCAGTATTCAGTGCGGGTGCAATGCATTCACCTCACGCATCGCATCCGCGCGGAATACTCGCTCATGTGAAAGGGGCCTAAGGGATGGTTCACATCTGTGTTGGAAGCTCCATTCCGGGCCTCCTTTGCACATTCAGTCAAAAATAGCAAAGAAGTAAGTCCTGTATGCAGAATTTTTTTCTCTGCTAAAAACATGATTGGACCTCATTACAGTCAATGGGATTTGTTTGGCTCCGTTCAGGTCAGTTATGTGCTGAATCCTGCTCTCATTTTCGTTGTTCTGCTCCTATAACAGAGCAGAACTACAGAAATTATTGGTGCAAGTATGAAAGAGTCCTAGGTAATGAAGACCAGTAATAAAGACCCCAGACCAGCCCAGTGGGAGTTTCAGCTACAGGAAAGGAAAGGGTGTTGGAGAAGGGAAAAAACTTGCTCTAATGTGCAGGGAATAATCAGATCCACCCTCTTCATTGGCATTAAGCCGCTTTCATACAGTCAGTGTTCGGTCAGTGATTTCCATCAGCGATTGTGAGCTAAAACCAGCAGTGGAGGCTACACAAGGATCAGGTACCCATGTACATTTGCATCTGTTCTGTGTCTTTTGAACTGCACCTAGTTTTGACTCCTAGTCGCTGATGAAAATCACTGACCAAACACTGAGTTTTAGCAGCCTTAGACCTTGTCCACATTTTTATGTCAATTTCACGTCCATGTTTCATTTGTGAAGATATCCATGAATGATCTGTGTTTGGTCCGTGGGTCTTTTTTTTTTTTTACCCTCTTTGTGTCATCCATAATTCACGGAGCTGCTCAGCTGAAAATTAATTTCCAAAGCATCTCCTATCGGTCTTCAGTGAAAAACAGACACAAGACGGTTGCCATCTGTAGTGTGGCCATGATTTTCACGAACCCATAGACTTCAATAGGCGTGTTCGGTCCGCATCACGGACCAAAAGTAGTGCATATTCATTCATTTATTATACGCACTTACATAGCGCTGACATATTCAGCAGCGCGTTACAGACATTAGCATCACGCTGTCCCCAATGGGGCTCACAATCTAAGTTCCTTATCAGTATGTCTTTGGAGTGTGGGAGGAAACCCACGCAAACACGGGTAGAACAAACAAACTCCATCTCTGACCCACAGTCAGTAAAAAAGAAAAATACTGATATGTGAACTGACGCATTCAAATCAATGGGTACATGTGGTGTCCACATTTTCTGAAATGTCAGTGAAAAACGGAAATGTGGATGAGACCTTAGCATGTATTCACACATTCCGGTGCAAACCCATTCATTTCAATGGGTCTGTAATAGAGATGAGCGAATTTCAGGTTGTGAAATTCGTTCACGCTTCGTTTACTGGTAAAAGATGAATTGCGTTATGGATTCTGTTACCCTGGACCATAACGCGATTCTATGACGGAATGCCTTTAGAGGCACTTCGTTATTCATTCTGTCATAATAGAAGTCTCCCCTGCATAACGGAAACAGGACGGATCCGTTATGCAGGCCATAGACTTCTATCATGACGAAATGAATAACGGAATGCCTCTAAAGGCATTCCGTTATGCATTCCGTCATAGAATCGCGTTATGGTCTGTGGTAACGGAATCCATAACGCAATTCACCTTTTACCAGTAAACAAATTTCACAACCTGAAATTCGTTCATCTCTATTCTGTAGTCCGCAAGTTGCAGCCAAAAATGGGACATGT
This sequence comes from Bufo bufo, assembly GCF_905171765.1. NCBI lineage: Eukaryota > Metazoa > Chordata > Amphibia > Anura > Bufonidae > Bufo > Bufo bufo. Next base: position 140,427,564 of record NC_053390.1, on the reverse strand, counting down.
GCTATTTTTTGCGGTGCAGCAGCACGAGCCCCGGAACACTGATATGTCCAATCTTTGGCCACAGCTTGCGGTTCGTGGACACATTAAACTCGGTGGGTCTGCGCCGCAATGCGGGGTGCACGCGGCCAATATCCCTGTTGTGCAGATCCGTGGTTTGCGGTCCACAAAATGGACACAGCCATGTGAATACACCTTTAAAGTGGCAAACAGAGGGCTTTGGTGAAAGTGGTGGAAAGGTGCATCATTGATTTTTTATTTTTTGAGATTTTTTTTAAAATTTAGTCTACAGGTTTTCACCATGAAGCCGCCTGCTTCTTGTTTATAATGATCGCTTGTGTGAATTGACTTCTTTATGTGTACTCTCTTCAGTAACACTATGTTATCTTTCAGTCCTGGCGGGGTGTGCAGTCTGTATGATATATTTGTACCAAGTCGGGAGACATTTCAGTCTGTTTATGTGTAAGTGAAGAAACGCTGATAAATCCTCCCATATCTTATGTAAGATCATCTCTTATTTAATTCTTTGTTTGACCAGAAGTCCGAAACATTTACATGATCAATAACTGCTGCTTGAGGGGCTTTTTTATTTATTTTTTTTGCTTTTGCTGACAAGTGTGAATATATTGATTTGGCTATTTACTATTTTTATTCTGCTTCTCGCCAGTCGATAAGCAAGATCAAGAGCATAGCTTTTTTTTTTGTATTCTGTCTTGTAGTTCACTCTCAAGATACAATTTTGATTAATCACAAATGCTCCTGGGGTCATGGAGAGCAAATGTGTTTGTGGAGTGTCAGCTGAGGCTGTCAGATAAATATCTTCGGCTCGGCCAGGGATCATGCCACTGCTCCAGGCTTGGCCAAATGTCTCCCCTTGTTGAGGTAGATAACAGCCCTGCTAGAGGCAACTGAAAAGGTTCCACACCAAAAGGGGCTAACCTTGCCACGCGTCTCTTCACCCAGGTGTAAGAGGTTATTAAGTTTACAAATTTTAATCTAAACCTTATAAATTAGATCTTTATTGGCATAATTAATCAATGCTCATTACTCTGTGTGCTGGGAAAGCTTTGTTCTATCGTGCTTAAAAAGAAAACACATGTCATTCGTTAAAGATGAAATTAAAAGGGAGAACCAAAACAGCTGACGGCATCAACCCCCTTTAAATAAACATATCTTCTCTGCTTTGACTACTTCCCACTACATACTCATCCCTGCCATGGAAATATAGAACATTTGTCAACTGAAATCTTCTGGTCCAGCTTCAAGGGGTAATTGGAAGTATAGGGCAGTCCATTAATCAGTTCACTAAAGGTGGAAAGTCAACTGTACACCAGAATACTACACTCCAGTTTACTACCATGCTATTAAGCTTCCTACAGGAGAAAGAAAACCATCTTTAGGTTTAGTCAAGCCAAGGTCTTCTCCAAAAGGAAGAAACACTGATATCTTTGGATGGATGGATAGGGGGCGTCAGGGTACTGTTTCTACTTACAAAGAAACAGATGGCACGGGGAGTCTTACATGCAATGCTCCCTGCTAGACAGTATGTAACTTAAAGGGGTTCTGCAGTTTGTTTAAACTGATGATCTATCCTCTGGATAGATCATCAGCATCTGATTGGTAGGGGTCCGACACCCGGGACCCCCGCCGATCAGCTGTTTGAGAAGGCAGCGGCCCTCCAGGAGCGTCGCGGTCTTCTCACTGTTTACCGCAAGCCCAGTGATGTCACGACTAGTATCAACTGGCCTGGGCGCAGCTAAGCTTCATTCAAGTGAGCAGAGCTTAGCAGTGCCCAGTTGATACTAGCTGTGACGTCACTGGGCTTGCGGTAAACATTGAGAAGCCTGCAGCGCTCCTGGAGGGCCGCTGCATCTCAAACAGCTGTTCGGCGGGGGTCCCGGGTGTCGGCTCCCTGCTGATCAGATGCTGATGATCTATCCAGAGGATAGATCAAAAGTTTAAACAAACTGCAGAACCCCTTTAAGTTCTTCTCCAGAAAGAAGAAAACTACTGAAAACTCTTAGCTTAATGTACATATTCAAGACCATCTTTCTTGCTTCTCCCCACTCTTCCTCCCACCATCTGCATTTATTCAGTTTCCTATATTATGTGAGAAGAGGCTCCTGATAGGAAGCAATAAGATTCAGGACCGGAGGATTTTCCATTTTTGCGTTTTCGTTTTTCACTCCCTCGCCTTCCCATAGTCCTAACTTTTTTATTTTTCCATTCACATAGCCTTATGAGGGCTTATTTTTTGCGGGACAAGTTGTACTTTCTAATGGCACCATTTACGGTTGCGTATCATGTAGTAGGAAGCGGGGAAAAAATTCCAAATGGGGTAGAATTGTGAAAAAACGCAATTCTGATAATTTTTTTACATTGTACACTATGCGGTAAAATTGACCTGTTACCTTCATTCTCCAGGTTAGTACAGTTACAGCGATACCACACAAATGTAACCTTTGAGGAAAAATAAATAAATTTTTATAACCATATTCTGACCCTTTGACTTTTTTGTAGTTATGAGTAAGGGGCTGTGTGAGGGCTCATTTTTTGCGGGACGATCTGTTCTTTTCACTGATACCAATTTGAAGTGTGTGCGACTTTTTGATCACTTTTTATAAAAAAAATTATTGGGTAGTTGAAGTGACAAGTTTTTTTTTCCCGTTACGTCATTTGCTGTATGCCATTAATATTGTTAGATTTTAATTGTATGGGCATTTTCGCACGCGGCGATGCCCATGATGTTTATTTTTTTATTGGTTAAGTATTTTTAAGGAAAGGGGGGTGATTTGAACTTTTAGTTTTTAATATTTTTTTATATTTGTAAGAACTTTTTTTTAAACTTTTTTTTATTATTTTTTAAGTCACCTTGGGTGACAATAACTGGCAATCATTAGATTGCCCATTGTGTTCATTGATGTCTATATAGACATCATTGAACACTTCATTTGCACTATACCAAAACAATGCTGCCACCTAGTAGTCTGTATTGGTATATTCCTGAAATAGGCACCGAAGCCTCAAGCAGGCTTTGGGCTATTTCAGCAATGTAACGGTTTCCCCGATCTCAGTTGGGGAATGCTGTTACCGGAGCGAAAGTGCGCAACTTCTGCTTCCAGTCTGATCAGATGCCGTGGTCACATTTGACCATGGCATCTGAAGGGTAAAATGTACGCGATCAGCCTTATGGCTGCACATATACGGCGGAGGTCCTTAAGGGGTTAAAATTAACATGTTAGTTATTTCGCATTTATAGTATCACAGGATGACCTGCAGTCATCACTAGAGACCAAAGTCCAGGATATAAGTGCAGATGAGGGATTCAGCCATACCAGACCGTCGAACTGTTTGCCAGCTAATTCACGATCAATTGTCACCTTGCTAGTCACAGACAACTGTATTGCCACCCCTCAGGACAGTGATACAGTTGAAAACTGCGGTGCATATGAGAACCAATGGCTCCTGTCCCCACTATTCTCCCTCATAGGCTTCAGGCCTTAGGAGTGCAGGCAACTTAGATGGAGGCATGTGGCAGCATTATGCGGGAGTGAGATGAGTATTTGTTGTTTGTTTGTTTTTCTGTCACTTTAGGGGGCATTATAACTGTTAGGAGCTTAGGAGTACTATGTGGGGGACATTAAACATCTTGGTGTGTAAATTCAAGTTTTTAATCTCTTTTATTGAGCGTTATATGTGATCTTTATTCACTTGTAAGTGGTACATTCCATTCATGTAAATATGGAGCAGAGAAGTAAAGAATGAAGTACTAGAGCCCTTTACTTCCTCCTTGCTGAGAGACGGATAACTATAGATAGAAAGATATGGGTACATAGATAAACCCTCTTGAATATATTATCCAAACAAGCAACTGCAAGATGTCAAGAAAACATGCTAGGTAATAAAGTCCTGTGATTACAGCAGCATCTGCCTGAAGTAGAAGAGTGGTACAACTATCGGAGTGTACTAACTGGCAGTGATAACATCCTGTTAGTGAATTAGGAAAAAGGAAAGGTCTGCCGTACAAACAAGCTTTGAATGAAATAGCTCCACACAGGTACTCTACATAAGGATCTAAATGCAACGCAAATTTATTTTTTCACTGAATGCTTTAAGTCGCAAAGTAATGTTATGGCCACCATGCTTGGATGAGAATCAAATCCTTTTCCTATAGAATGATGAAGGCACAGATGGCATGGCCTTTCTCGCTCACTTATCTCTCCCTTATTCATTCACACACAAACAGTACACAATGGAAGCAGGGACATTCTTGTAGAGAGCATAAATCTGACTGTTGGGTTCTGAAACTGATGGATGGATTTTTCAGAAAGCATGGTAATTTATACAATCTATTAATTGTTAGAATTACACAAGTTCTCCTTTATACAGTCAATAAATTGGCTGTGTGTGTACCATATAATTCCGCCATATCTTTACACTATGTATACCAGTAGTACTGTTCCAGTTTTCAAGACTTAGAACACACAATTGGGTTTGCAACACCACATCATCTCATTCAGTCTATTGTCAACTTGTGTATAATACACCTTATTAACACTATATTAAGATTATATACAGAAGTGCATGTCTTCCTCCAAAATGCCTCCACTCAGGGACATTACCTGCACTGCCTTCTCCTGACCCCTCTGCTCACCTCACTACTAGACATTCACGTAGCATACACACTGTTCTCCTCGGTGTACAATGTATTTGAAAATCAATAACACAATCTCTGCAGTAGTCAGCCACATTCTACATTCTACAACAAAGAAAGTACAAATTAATAAAGGTCAAACAGATGTCTGCTGGTAAAGTAGTGAAGGTTTCCAGAGGTTTAGTGGTAATTTCCCCATCATTAAAGCACTGCAGATCCTTGTCTGGCAGAACCTACTGTTTCCGAGGCTGCACATTTTCTCTTGATGTGTTTGCCATTCATTGATGGTGGTTCATGGTCGTTCCACCTAAGCAAAAATAGTTGTCACTTGTGTCAGAGCAGCTTACACCCACCTCCACTGATCCCCTGCTGCTTTTTACTCTTAGCCCATCTCGACTCTTGGCCCATCTCGTTGTATTTATCTCAGCTCAAGTGGGTCCTCTATTTTCCCCCCATACCTGCACATATCGCCTACCTTCTTTATTTATCGGATGTCCTGCACGGTTTCTTTCCTGACTGGATGATGTTTTTGTGGTCACCACAGGATAATACCTCTATTAATTTAACCGTGCGGTGCACTCAATATCTGTCTTGGCTTTATGGTACATAAAGGCCTCTTAGGGTCATTAAATAAGACCTCTGTCTTTCATTATTTTTTTGCCATTTAGCTATTATGTGTTCATACACTGTATCTTGTTTGTTGGCTTTTACACACAGTCCCTCTTATTTTTATTTTAGAGACGTATATCATCTTCATTTTCCTGCACAGTGCATCCTCCTGCAGTCCATGCGCCCAAGCTGAAATCTAATCCAGTCCATAGATGGTGTAGATTTAGGTCATCATTTATGCCAGAAAACTTATAAATGTGCCAGAACTAATAGCATAGAAACGTCACTTGCATGTAGATTTAGGCACAATGGTGTTTAAAAAGTTGCAAACCCCGCGTTTGTGACTTTATGCCAGAAAACTGGTATAAATGTAACACATGATTTAAATGTAACACATGTAGCAAAATGTACCACAGTTTTCAGTAAAATAAAAATAAATGTATCCACAATTCTATAGGTGAGATGTAGTTTTTATTTGTATATTTTAAATTCAGTAATGCACTGCTTAGCAAGAAAATAATACAACTGCCTTCTAAAAAGTACAGAAAAAGGCACTTTCTCCATTATCGCATAGTTCTTGATGAGAGAAAACTGTTACATTTGTGAATATGATGACAAAATACATTTTCATTTAGTAACATCTCATTCCCTCCGCAGGTCTATCTGATATTAATGTGTGGGACTCGAAGACAAGCCCACTGGAGTTTGTTAGAGCAGAAGGCAATCATAAAGCTAGGACTGTATATAGTAATACCTACAAAAAACACCGAAAATCTGTTTCTGTTTTGTAGTGCTAAAGGCAAAACCTTGTGTCATATGGTAGTGCATAAATAAATAACGTCTCTGCAGACTATCTGCACTTGTTATCTACCTAAAAGACATCATAAATATTCTCCCCGCTATCATCCTAACATAATCCTGGCTTCCACTCTCATTGGTCACAAGTAATTCATGGTTATAATGGTACCAAATACGTGCACAGAAAATACACACATCTGTGAGAACTCCCACCAGATCTCATGAAAATGAGCCATCTTTAATATTTTATGTTCAGTGCAATTCTCCTCCTCGTCTTTTTTTGGTTCTATAACTCTATGGTGGGTTTACTAATAGACACAAAGTTTATAATCATCTTTCCTATAGTATGCGCTGCTTCGTAAACCGGTTGTGGGGCAGTATCTAAAGGAACTCGAGACAACCCTTTTTTTTTAAATGTAGCCAGTGCTGCTACTAAAAGTTGTCAGAAGTTGCAGCTGGTCACACATGTTGAATAATTGACCATGTTATAGGTGGCCAAGTTAAGTCCATCAGAGTGAGAACCACTTTTTGTTAGGAGCTCCCTGTTCTGGTTAGTAGAGGAGGTTTCAAAGTAGAGGCCACTTCTATATGTTGTCCATGTGCCCTAAAAAATTATCCTTTTTTTTTTTATAAATTACCCTCATATGGCTCATTTTTTTTGCAGGATGTCTCTGTATTAAAGGTCTGTCCCCCAAACAATTCACAGTAAACCATATACAATGTCTCATAGGGCTAGATCAGTTGATTGTTATGATAACTTTAACTTAGAGATCCGTTGCTTCATTCTGAAGGAGAATCACTTTTAATCCATATGCAGATAAGCCGTTAAGTGCACGGAGGATGGGCCCAAGCCACTCTGTGCACTCTTGCACCTCCTGCTTCCTCTGCCCGCTTTCTCAGGTGAGAACTATGTAGTAACCTGACCCTGTCAGTCAAGGAGAGGGAGGGCCTCAGTACATTTAAAGTCACTTTTGCATATGAACATTTCTCCAGCTGATCTAGCCCTACAAGGCGTTGTGACAGGTTTACCAGTTAATTTTCTGGTGATAGACTCGGTGGTGACAATGTAGTCAACTATAAGGACATTGTAAGCCCCGGGAACGTTTTTCTGTTGTATATATCCAAGTGCAGTAGGACTAGAGCCTTAGTGTCTAGGACATCAAAATTAAGGTTCTTGACTATTCAATGAAGTCTGCCTATATTTTCTGTTCAGATGGGTACTTGGGCTGAGAATCAGGCAATGTATATTGAGTTAGCAAAGGATTTTGATCTGTGTAAAATGGTTGTCCCATCTGAATTCCAGAGGAGCGTTGCCTTGGCTATAAAACTCCTCATGCCATTTTAAGGGGTTGTCCGGGTTCAGAGCTGAACCCAGACATATCTCCATTTTCATCCCGGCATCCCCCCTGACTTGAGCATCGGAGCAGTTCAAGCTCCGATGCTCTCCTTTGCCCTGCGCTAAATCGTGCAGGGCAAAGGCATTTTTTTGGAGATCCGGTGACGTATCGGGGCTCTCCATGGGGCTGCCAGGAAGCCCAGTAACGTCACCGGCACTGATCGGCGGGATTTAGCGCTGCCCTAGCCAGTAAAACGGCTAGGGCAGTGCTAAAGCCCGCCCATCAGAGCCGGTGACATCACCGAACACACTGCTGGGCGGAAGTTTCCGCCCGGCATTGTGTTATTGAAAACAAGAGACCTTGCCCTGAGCGATTTAGCGCAGGGCAAGGGAGCGCATCGGAGCATGAGATGCTCCGATGCTAGCCTCAGGGGGGCTGTCTGGGTGAAAATAAGGGTATGTCCGGGTTCAGCTCCGAACCCGGACAACCCCTTTAAGCACTCTCCATAAGTTATATAGTATCCCACAAATCCTGACCCAGGCCTCTCACCCAGTTAAGCCAGTACTCTCTGTTCTGCACTGATGAGGGGCAGTTACCCCAAAACAGCTGTCTGCAGATGAGATGCTGGCTTTTTTATTATCCAAGTAATGTCTCAAGTACTGTTTAAAAGGTTAAACATTGACTTATAGAATAGCTACCTTACATCTGGTGGCATTAAAGACAGAGCGAAGAGCTCATTTGCACACCCTGTCCCATCTGGACATTTATGGCATATCTATAGGATATGCCATAAATATTTGATAGGAGAGGGTCCCAGAGGTGAGACCTTTACCTATCTAAAAAATGGGGCTCTAGAATAGGTCCTAGAGGTTGGACCTGCACCTGTCAGACATTTATGGCATATCCTAGGGATATGGCATAAATGACTACTTTAAAGTAGTTTTCCTCCGAAGCAGTAAAAATGGTCACATATTCGTAAAGCAGAAGACTATGTTTAGTATTTGTCTTCTAGAGATATTTACAGTATTCTATAACATCAGGACACTAGTACATTCATGTGAAGCACTTATTAAAGGGACAGTAACAGTAAATGCTTTCTTTCCTCGGTGGTTATATGGTGACATACAGGACAGAAATGCAAATAGAGAAGTTGTATTATTTGTATTGGTAGTGCCGAACAGACATGTGGATATACGCAAATGTAATGCACACGGAGTAACTTAGTTTTTTTTTGGTTCTGCATATGGTCCGCAAAAAAAAAACGGAACGGACACAGAAAGAAAATACGCTCCTGTACATGACCTATTTCCAACTTCTTACTCCAGCTTCAAATGGAGGAACGTCTATAAGGCAGCCTGTTGTATTTGACATATACACAGCATATACTGTATATTCATACACTTCTCAGCTGATAACATATTTTGCCTAGTTTGTTAGCTTGTTTGATAAGGGTCTATAACCATAAAGGATGATACATTTATTTTGTTAATCATAATTAGTTAATTTGATCAGTCACCAGCACTTTAGTTAATGTCTTTGGTTTATATATTTTAGATATGCAGAAGTGGCCATTTTTAAGATACTGTACTTTCTTCTGTCCCATATTCCTTAGCATTTCTCTACTTAAGGAGGATCTGAGTTTGAAAAAAAAAAAAGTTTGCATAATGGCTATGCTTCTTTGTACAGTCATAACTGAGGGAATGTGTCTTTTTGGGCTTCCCTAATGTCTTTTCAGCCTTAATATTCCCTGTTTCAGCTGCACAACTAGATGCATTTCACTCAGAAGCTGGGGGCGTATCCCTTCTGAAGTGAAATGAAGTGATCTTTAAATTTGCCACTTACACCATTCTCTATTAAACGAAATGATGTGAAAGTACAGTGACTCTATAAAACTATTGTTGGTAAATTGGATAATAAAACTCATTATAAATGTTAGCATTAGGCATGAAACTTTAGTCCTACCATTTGCAGTAAGGGCGTTCATGGTGGGGTATTGCTCATTTTATTGCACTTTTAAAATGTTTAAGGACTAGTGGAAGCAAATATTAAATTGGCAAAGATCTAATGGTGAATGCAGCTAATCACCATTGTACTAGTTTAAAGCTACACATTGGCTCTTACTAGTTTCATCTTTTCAGTAGTTTCTGCCGATCACTATGCCTAGAGGTTAGCTATATTTGAGGTGTGGACTTTCTTTGTTTTTGGAAATATCAGTATTCATCCCTTTTAAATCTCCCTCCTATTATGTTACATATTTCTCTACTATGCATTCTGTTTTATCCTAAGGGAGATGGTTCCTGCTCTCCATAGAAGTATACCAATCTTTTTTGATTATTTTTTTCATAATATTACTCCATTAGCTGTATATGTTTCGATGGTAAGCACATGCTCTGGAGGGGTTTTACACTCATTACTTAATCCCCTTAGTGATAAGACTATTTGTAATCTTTCATACACAGGCACTTTATTATCCAACACTTTTTCTCCCTATTTTCTGCAGAATAATTATGCTGTCATCATTAGTCAAATAGATAAAAAGAGACAATAGGAATTAAATAATTATAAAACTACTCTGAAACTCCTAATTTATTGTATGTCTCTACATCTATACTCTAATTCCTTTTAAGATCACCCGCTAACTCACAAATGCAGCCACTCTTATCCCAAATTAAAAAACCCTCAAACATAATTGCCAATTTAATCCTTACAGCTTCTGCGTGCTGCCGGCATGGACAGCCTACAATTCTGCCTGGGCATTATGGGAGTTTTTCTGTAGTGTTAGAGACCTAGTACTAGTTCACGTCTTCCCTATTGCTTTCTTGCTTGTTTCTATGTAAAATCTGACTTGCAATGATGATGTTTTTATAAAGCCCTCATTTACCCCATAAATACAGTATCTAAAATGGCATATATAAAAATAATACAAATATACTAGCTGACAGTGCTGCTGTTCTGGGCGTCAGGGCGGTATGGCAGAAAGAGACATACTCATCTCACCGATCAGGGCTGGAATGCTGTTTAGTGACCACAGTTGTACCCACTAGAAAACGGTTATTGAGACATTTTGTGCATGTAGTGTAAAGCTAAATATGGTTTGTCTTTGTGATGCAATCCCTTTAAACCGTCAGCAGTAGGGTAGGGACTTGGGAGGGTAGGACAAGCATACCTCTTGAGGAACTTTTCTGATCAGTAGTGTGAATATTATACTGCCAGGTTCCGCTCCTGCATGTGCACACGAGGTGGATCTCCACTGTGATGTGCTGTTTCACAGCCCCTCCCCTCTGCTCTGAGTGACAGCTGTAACACCCAACCAGGAGACTACTCCAGCAGTTATTCAAAGCAGAGGGGAGGGGCTGAGAAGCAGCTCAATGTAGAGAGCACATCGCAGTGAAGATCCACCTCCAGGGCACTCGCAGGAGCAGAGCCTGGCAGAATAAAAGTTCATATTCATAGTACCCCGATGATAAAGTCTCCACAAAATGTTTGTTTGTACTACTCTCCCGAGCCCCTGGCTAGTGCTGTCAGCAGTTTATCATGGTCAAAACTCATGAAGCCTCATGAAGGCAATGGGCTATATGGATGTTATAGAGGGTGTTCCTATTCAACCATCCCTTCTAGTAACACCAGTCCTCCCCTACAGCAACTGATGCTGTGGAAATGTATTGCATGGCCGGCCACAGCTTCTTCTAGTGATAACAGCTGGTTGCTGGGATTTTCTGAAACCAGTTCTATAGTGGTAAGTAGTGCCGGGTTAGCGTCCGTCTGACAAAGGGTTTTCTTTACGTATGAGAATAGTAGATTACATGAAAATAGGAATAAATTCAAAATGTTTGAGGGATTGGGAGGGACAATAGCGCAATGGTTTTTCCTTTCAGATACATTGTATACACATTCCCAATGCTGCTGTCTTTTAACAACTGTATAATAATGGAAGAGCGGGTAAAGCGATGTTCATTCCAAAAGTAGTACTTAAAAGGTTTATCCCTTGAATAAATTGAAAAAAAGAATATCAGACACCATATAGTACGTGACAGTCTCTTTCTTACAAACTTCGAACCAGCCCTGTACCTCACATGGATCCAGAGATCTGCCCATTCATTGCTGCAGTTGCTCTGCTAGATTTATTTCAAGCTGGCAGCTCAGGGGGCGTGCACTTACTCAGAGGGCGTGTCCTTTCTGATGCACCTGGTGGCAGTTGAAGGATGGAACTGAGCATGTGCTTCCATCTCAGTGAGCAGGACAGAGAAATTAGAAATAGAGGCAATCAGCAGGTGGCGCTATACTGATAGATTTCAGTGAATAACTCTGTGGCTATAATACATTTTTAATTATGTGCAATTACAAAAGTATTCAGATCCAGGTGCTGGTTTGAAAAATGTTGAATATTTTTCATGGGACATCCCCTTTAAGTTTCTTATACTAGAGTTGTAGAGCCAGCGGTGGTTCCGGACATTATACCTCCAAACCAACCTCTCTGTGCGACCTGCATTCGGTGTGGTTTCATCTCTCTTGCTTCTAAAACAATCCGTTCCTCCTTGGGATTTTTTTTTTTCTCATCTTTACTTTCGGATCCTGTTAATGACTGTAGTAAAGGTCTCAAATGGAATAATTTGCAACTTTGAGCTGCTATTAATGATTATTCATGTACATTTTGTTGGTTGATTAAAAAACACAGTCTTTGTAGTGATTGTAGCTCATAGCAAAATCTTTCCGAGCAACAAAAGGATTAACAGTTGGTATGACACTAGAGATTGTGGTATCCGTTTATTTCTTAGGGCTAATTTGGCTTCTTCAGAACATTAGATCGTTCTATAATCTCTGGCATCTAGTCTCTTTATACCAATACCAAATGGAAATGAGCACATTGAGGTCTGTAAAGTTGTGTTCGTTCTCTTGAGTTCCACAGTTGTCCTCATTATTCCTTCTGTTTTGCTTAGCATCTTTAAGGCTTGCGTAGCGTGCCGTGATTCTGTGAGGTCTCTAGGAAAAGAAAACCTGTTAATTGCTTTATAGAAGTGTCTGCCGTCATATGGAAAAAAAAATCGGACAAGTCTATACATTGTGTCTTTACATTAACTGCTCTGTATGAACAATTGTACATGCAGTGAATTGTGTCTACAGTAGTTAAGGGGTTTTCTAGGACTTTAAAGGGGACGTGTCACCAGACAAAGAGCTGCTATATCAATCAATAATTTAAGTTAAACATAATTTAAATAATTTTTGCGATCTTATTTTTAAAGGGGTTGTCTCATTTCAGAAAATGGCATTTATTATGTAGAGAAAGTTAATACAAGGCACTGACTAATAGATTGTGATTGTCCATATTGTCTCCTTTGATTCATTTTTATGTCATATTATACGCTGCTTGTTTCCACGGTTACGACCACCCTGCAATCCAATAGTGGTGGTCGTGCTTGCACACTATAGGAAAAAGCGCCAGTCCATGCACACTCCCAGGGTCCTGGCCACCAGAGAGGCTGGTGCATATTCCTACAGTGTGCAAGCACGGCCACCGCTGATGGATTACAGGGTGGTCGTAACCATGGAAACAAGCAGTGTATAATGTGATGGAAAAATGAATCAAGCCAGCAAAGGAAGCGATATGGACAATCACAATACATTAGTAAGTGCCTTGTATTAACTTTCTCTACATGATAAATGCCACTTGCAGAAGTTAGACAACCCCTTTAATTTTCCATGTCACTATCTAATCTACAAAAAATTCCAAAACCCCAGAGTTTTCTCACTGGCCACTAATCTTATAATAGACGCCACTTCCTGGCCTGTACAGATCACTTCTCATCAGTCATCCTATTATCATCTCATTTAGGATTGCAATGCCCGATATCATCTACATATAAATAAAACAAGATCCATCATTCACAATAGGTGATGGTTTCAGAGTATCTACTTCTACCGTGTACACACAGCATGCCTAGAAAACACTTCCATAGAAGTACCTACACGCCAGTCTTGAGACTGAAGTCTGCACACAGAGCCTGGAGTAGACTTCAGCTATAACTTACACCAAATGCTGTTAACAGCTCAAGCAAGATGGCTGCCCGCATACCTATGTTCAGAAAACAGAATGAAAAACTCTGCTATCAGAAAATAGAAACAGATTAGAAAAAAGATATGTGCCATCAGAAAATAACCTTATGTTCAAATCATGTTTTAAGTTAAATATGTTTTTAAAGAATTTTTGGTGGCCATTTTTAATTTTTCACTTCACTATATACCATATCTTTCAGATCCTAAAGTGCACTTTTTTAGAAAGAAAAAATCTTGCTAAAAAGTGGCTGTGTCTTCTAGTCAGCCCCAGTACCAGCACTTATAGAGTGTTCTGCGGGGTCACTGAGAGAGGTGGGAATCTGCACACTTCACTCTCTCCCTACCCGACACCGATCTGTGCGATCATTCAGCGCACCCGAGGACTCAGTCAGAGGGTCTCTTATCTGCAGTTACTGAGATGAAATCACCGAAGTGCAGGTTAAGGACCTTTTGATGATGTCACCAGCCGGTGGGGCAAGACCAGGAAGTGCAGAAAAATTTGTTTTTGTTAAAGATTTGTGTGTGTTAAAGAGCCGTGTGCGTGTTACAGAGCTGCATGTTTGTATGTAGTCTGTGCGTGTGTTGCTGAGTGGTGTGCGCATGTATTAGAGCTCAGTCTGTGTGTATTTTATGTCATGATCATGAACAGTGCTAATAAAATAAACTAGGAGAACAAGCATGTCCTGTCACTACAGACCAATGACAGGAGGCACAATTTTGGGCCTCATGCACATGACTGTGTCCTTATTATGATCCGAAAACCACGGATCCGCAGTAGTGCAATTTTTTTCACTCCCATCAATAGAAATGATTATTCTTGTCCGCAATTACAGACATATGGACCAGAATAGTACATGCTCTATAATTTGTGAAATGGACAGCACATAGATGACATCACTGACATTTTGGCTTTTTTTTTCTTTTTGTGCAGGCTCATAGAAAGTGAATCGGTCCGTGTGTAATCTGCAAACAATGTGGATCGGCCACGGATGGAAAATATAGTCATGTGCATGAGGCCTTACTTGGATGTATTTAATGAGTTGACCAAAAGCGCCATTGCTTTTACTTTCAATAGTCAGTAGATGACACAATAAGGTTAACAGGAGCTATAAATAAAACTAAAGAATTTCAAATAATATTGGAGATATGGCACTCAATATCTGGAAAATTTTTGCTCAAAACAAGTCACTTTATTGGTGCAATAAAATATTTAAAATGTCATACAAAGTACGTAATTTGTGCAGAATTTAAATAACATAATAATAAAAAGTCACAATCGACAATATAAAAAATCACTTATAGTGTATATAAACACACATCAGACAGCAAATGGGTACTTGTCTATAATCTGATTGAATAGGTCCAGAAGGTTAAATTCTCAACACTAGAGCACTGAATGTGTTATTGCTCAATAGTTTTCAATGAGAAATGTCACCATTGATTCGGTATATATCACCGATTATCATTATTACAGTGCAGTCGCAGGATTTTCTGATTTAATAATAGGAGTTATTCCGAATATATATATATATCACAGTTCATGGAACTTATCGGATTAAAGTTCAGAAGATGTTAGCTCTAGGTGGCGTCCCACCTTTTGTTTCAAGCTATTTGAATCCCTTACCTCCACTTCTCAATGCGGTTTTTTCAATCACCGTTTCCTCAGCGTCCCAAATGTTCGATTTCTCCTTACTTGTAAATCAGAATGTCTCACTCTGAGGAGTTTTTGAACTTGATGTAGGACGAGTTTATCACTTAGGAGGTTATTGGTAAGGGAGGTATAGCTGTAGATCTCCTTGCGTACGCCAAAAATGGTGGTAATGTGGGGTCCAGGTTCCTCCCAGACGCGTTTCGAAGTCCCAAGGGGTGCTGACTTCTTCCTCAGTGGAGAATTACGTACTTTGTATGACATTTTAAATATTTTATTGCACCAATAAAGTGACTTGTTTTGAGCAAAAATTTTCCAGATATTGAGTGCCATATCTCCAATATTATTTGAAATTCTTTACTTTCTGGTGTTTGGAGTTTACACCTAGATATTGAGCACCTCTCCACCCTACGGAGCAGTAGAGCCACTCCATTTTTGTTAAATATAAATAAAACTATTAACCCCCTCTTCGCTGGACCACAAACATAATGACCTTGACCTTTCTACTTCATTAAACCACCAGGGAAGTTGCCCAATTCCTGTACTGTAGAGATCATTTTTCAGCAGTCATCTCGTTATCATCACAGGCAGGATTGCAATGAAAGATAATACCTATTGACAATAGATGATGGTCACGGCTCACCTCCTCCCCCTCTCTGCACAATGACCTCTGCCCAGGTCACAGACACTCTACCATGGAAGTGCACAAGTAATTTCCTGCCCATTGTATACATGATGACTTGCTGTAAAGAATAGCTCTAAATGCTGCTAACAGTGGCTGGGGGAAAGATGGATGCTCCCATAATCATGCACAGAAAATGGAATTTTGAAAAATGCACATTCAGAAAATAAAAACCGATTAGAAAAAAGAATATCTTTCACTTTTCTGGTTTTGATTAGTAAAAAAAATAGGTGTCACATTCCCTTTAATAATGACAGTCTATATTTAGTATAGTCCGCCAATATTTGATTGCTGGGGGTCTGACTTCTTGCGCGCCTGCCGGTCAGCTCAATGAAAGGTGCTCTAGTGGCTGCCATAGTACTCAGGCCCAAAGTTATGCAGTATATACGGTTTTGGCTCTGCCTGGTACTTCAGCCTCATTCATATTAGGATAGGCCATCAATATTAAGGTCTTCAGAAAACCGTTTTACAGGTGTTCTAGCGAGTAGCTCGAAAATGTGTTGAAGTGAACACACTGAACATTTATGATGTACTGGATTTAGTATTTTGGGGTCTACAATTACTCTTTTTGTGGCTCAGGATGGGTCACATAGTTCAAGTTGTTTTCGTGTGCCTCATTGTCGCCCCTTGCTGAATAATGCACTTTATATGACCTCCCTAGAGGAGTGACGATTGCTTCGAGCACGTCTTTGGCTTAGAAGATTGCTTGTCACTTTCCAAGCCAGTTCAGCCACTGTCTGTATAATCATGTATATCATTATACTACAGCACCATGAAAAATAATTAGAATCTAAAAAATTTCTAATGTAAATGAATTGTTAAATCTAGGGAAAAGTCTTTCTATTTGACCCCAGCTTTTATTGGTCTATAAGCTGAAAGTATAAAACCTAGGGTGTTTTTTATATGGTGGGCATTATTCCTGAAGGTATTACATTTTCAGACTTGAGTATTGACTTGACTATACCTTGGTAATGAAAGGGACATGAGCAGGCTCCTGGATTCATGGTAACGTCACCTGACACCCGTTGGGTCACCATGGACGGCAGTGCATGCTCTACGCTGGGTCTTCTTAATCCATAAATTCTTCTAATGCTCTGATAAAAGCATGGCTATCACTGATGACAAGGAAATGGATGATGGTAGATTGAGATTTTAGCTTTGGACATGTTAATCAAGCACTTTATTCCAGTGTGAGGGAGAAAGCCTCCCAGAAACATCTCCAAACAATGCTTGCTGTTTGACACCAAACTTATTAAATTCCGCCATAGTATGTACTTATGTTGTCACTAGATGTAAGCACATGAGCATGAATGGCCCAGATTACTTAATTGTCCTGCGGGGGAGGTCATAATCTTTTGGCATTAAGCTGATGCTTCTCATGTAGCCCTAATGGATGCTTAGCCATTTATTCAGGTGAAGACATCAGGCAGATACAAATGTGATGGGGGGAAGGGAAGTTCATACGTTTCCAGCTGGTGAGGAGAGGTGCGAAGTCTGTCCTGAATACAGCCCCATGTCTCTGTGAGAGGACAGGAGTTCTATGTGGTCAATACTGGAGAAGCGGGGTGTGTATTTTTTATTTTATATTTTTTTATGTATTTATATAGCACTAACATATAAAGTGATTTTGGCTGCACAATCTTACTTTATGCTTTTATGGTTTTCTATGTTAGCGCTGTTCCCCAGATTCTCCCAGTGTAAACCTATGTAGACGTACGGTACCTACTTGCCCCCATCCTGTTCATGTCATGGTGTCTTTCTCATATTCACAAGTGTCTGACAGCCCCTTGTCCCCTTTTCCCTATGGCAATAAACATCTGCTTAGCTACTAGATTTCTTCTGTCTGGCAGATGGCACATTGGAGCTCCAAACAAAGAGACACCTCGTAATATATTAGTAAGACCCTGTTCACATGATATTTTTGTCTCCTTTTAGCTTATATTCGGGAAAAGCTCCCAGCTTCAATGGTAACTGTTTGACAGGTACGTGATGAAAAGCGTGTGAGGTATACGTTTAGTAGATATCTGTGACGGATGCCATGAGGTGACATCCATCACACGGGTTGGCATAGAGTAGTCTACTATGCTATTTCAAAACTTTATTTTATTTTTATGTATACTGACCAGACGGTGGTCAAAAGAACATTCTTTTGGCTTCCGTCTGACAATGGAAGGCTATAAACACAACAAAAAACGTTATGTGAACAGGCCCTAAAAGCTGAATATTAATTAGTCCAGAAAAAGAGAATGCAAGGCACTCGCCATACGGTAAAAAAAGCACTCGCCATACGGTAAAATCTTTCCTTTATTCTTTAGATAGGTCCACAGGAGGTGGACAAACAAGGCAATGGCTGTCTGGCCTGACGAAGTGCAGGAGTGGATGAAACGGCCGTCGCCTCATTAATCCTGCAGTACCCGGGTATGCTGGAAACGATGCACTTGAGTAGTCTGTTCCTCTGCCGGATGTATATGTGAACGAAGACTTAAGGTGGCTTTACACTGCCCGATGGTTGTGCACATTATCAGGGACAAACATTCGTATGCAGTGCCATCTTAAGAGCATTATAGGCCCCCGGGCAATACAGTGCACTGGGGCCCTGTCTACACAATCACGCACTAGAATAAAAATGCAAATTATCAATAAGGCGATATTTATTGGGCATTTCCTCTTGTGGATTTTCCCCAGCAGTAGGATCAGGTAATGATACCATTGGTATTTCTGCTGGAATTGGAGTGCATGTAGATGTGGATGCTACATCTGGAGGAGCAGAACTACTGGCTGACGTTGCACCTGGATTGAGCCAAGATGTTAGTTTTGGAAGTTTGCACATTTTCTCTTTCTCCTCTGCAGCCTTTTTCCTCTTCTGTGCTCCACTCAAAACATTACGTTTCATTTCTGCACGAAAGGATATTTTCACCAACACGTAATAAACTTTATTTTTCCTCACCTTTTTTACACTTCCTCGAACGAGTGGCAACTCTAAGATTGCTATATAAGGGGGACACATAAGATATTACAGTCAAAACTTGAGGGGCACTAATAACTTAAAGTGGATGTAAACCCAAACATTTTTTTTTTTTGTGATGTCACAATGTAGAGTACCCAGGCAGTACACACGCCACTCCAACATTAATACCCACCAGCACCAGCAGTACCCACACCAGCATTACCCACCAGCACCAGAGTGTGTGTACATTTATATATATATCTATATTTATTTCGTTTTTTTAGTTGTATGATTAAAGTGGATGTAAACCCCCAAGTATGCAGTATAGCACCCTATAGTATACAGCACCACACAGTATGCAGTATAGCACCCTATAGTATACAGCACCACACAGTATGCAGTATAGCACCCTATAGTATACAGCACCACACAGTATGCAGTATAGCACCCTATAGTATACAGCACCACACAGTATGCAGTATAGCACCCTATAGTATACAGCACCACACAGTATGCAGTATAGCACCCTATAGTATACAGCACCACACAGTATGCAGTATAGCACCCTATAGTATACAGCACCACACAGTATGCAGTTTAGCACCCCACACTATACAGTACCCCACAGTATATAGTAGAGCAGTATAGACCCCCACACTATACAGCACCTCACTGTATACAGCACCCCAAACTATACACGATACAGCCCCCCACACTATACAGTACAGCACTCTACACTATACCGCACCCACAGTATACAGCCCCCCACACTATACAGTACAGCAGTATAGCACTCCCCCCACTATACAGCCCCCCCCCACACTATACAGGCCCCCCACACTATACAGGCCCCCCACACTATACAGCCCACCACACAGTATACAGGCCACCCCCCCCACACACACAGTATACAGCCCACCACACAATATACAACCCATTACACAATATATAGCCCACCACACAATATACAGCCCACCACACAGTATACAGGCCCCCACACAGTATACAGCCCCCCACACAGTACACAGCACCCCACTATACAGTAGTTTACAGTATATTAAAATAACAACCCCATGTCACCTTTTTCTGATGTAATCTTTACACAGAAAAGCTCCACAGTTAACTTCTGCAACACTCCTGATAGGACCTGTGATGACTTCATAGCCATGTGACCAGTAATTGCTAGGTTACTGGTCACATGGTAATGATGTCATTAAGGTCCTAGATCAAAACTCATTAAGGTCCTAGAATTAAGATCATTAACACAGTACGATCATGATGCCTGTGTAGCCGACAGCCTGACACCCGGGGCAGTAGCTAGCAGGGCTCAAGAGGCAGCTGCCTTGGGCCCCCCCAGGAGCAACTGGGCCCAGGGCAGCTGCCCCTTTTGCCCCTTGGTAAAGACGGCCCTGGCGGCAACGCTGCTAAATGACGGTTGGGAAGTTGGCTGGTGGGTTCACTGGGCAGGCGGGCCCCCAGGCAAGTGGGGCCCCCGGGCAACTGCCCAGCGTGCCCATTCGAAAAGACGGCCCTGTTCGTATGAACTCTCTTTCACGATTATCTGTCCGTGTAAAGGTGCCAATGATTATCCAATAAACGAGCGAAACGCTCAATTATTGGGTGAAACAGTTGTTCTTGCGGACAGCAGATTGTGCCATCTAAACAGCACTCTGCTGCCCAGAAACAATGCCGCTGTATGAGGATGGGCGATAGTTGCATCAACAGTAAAGGCCAGTTTATACGGGCCGATGAAGCAGGCGATTGTCGGGAAGGATGCGTTCCTTCCTGACAAGTGCCTGCTCGTCAGTGGAGGTGAAGCCTGCATTCACATGGTCACCTCCACTGCATAGAGATAAGACATAGCTACTGCTAAGTTCATTACTGGTCATATTGTTCTTATATATAATAATATATATTTTTATTAAAATAGTTTTTTTTAACTGGAATGCACATGAGGACTGTTTAGTTCAGGCGAGTATTCTCTTATTATAATATTTCTAATGGACGTTGTTATAATAGCAAGTTCATATAGTGTAGTAATCTTTTTTTTCTTTTTTTAATGTCTTGATGCTATAGAATTGAGCTGCATATACATACAGTTATCTTCAGAGGTTACTTGACTCCATAAACTCTCCTGAGCCTCATGGCTTTGACTTCTACTTTGCTTTTGTTGAGATTTTTTTAAATATGCAGTGTAGAGTATTAAGAATAATAACCAGTCATCGACCCAACTACAGACTGTCCAGTTAGTTTAGGCAGTGGGTGAAATACGGTACATTGCCTAGTTCCTAGCTCCTGAACCCCCACATACGGCTGAGTGTGCATGTTTTCCTTCTGTGTGGGTCTAATCTCCCTGACAGCAGAAGAGTCAGACATGTTGAGATCGACCTTTCCATAGAGGTACAACAGCAAGTTCTATCCCCTTTCATATGTTCTACATACACACCAATGTAATAGTTAGTTAACTGGGTCATGATATCTGCAGACCGGGTACAGAGACACATTTGAGCCCAATCATTTAACCCCTCAAATGCCACTGTCAATAGCGACCACAGCATCTATGGGGTTAGACAGAGGGAGGAGGTCTCTCTTCCCTCCAATTAAATCCCTCATAGAGAAATCACAGGGCTCTGTTGATTTGATATGACAGCCTTTAGCCTCATGAAGGTTCCTAAGCCTGTCATAGTGAGCTGCCTAAGAAGCCGAGCCTGAGCCACAGCCTGACAGGCAGCCTGTAAAAATCTCATAGACTGCAGTAGAATTCTATTGCAGTCTATGGGACAAACAATAAGAATATTGATAAACAAAAGTCCATCACTGCTGTTCTTCGAACTGGAGACTTTATTGAAATGTACACATGCAATAAAAACTAGATTTTCTTGAAGCGTTTTGGGCAGCACTAGCACTTTTGTCACGGAAGTGATGGACTTTTGTTTATCGATGTTTGGGAGTCTCTACTTATCGTGACACGCCGAACCTACTACCATACAATTTGATCCTGAGTTGGAGGTGGCCAAGTCCTCAAAGGGGTCTAAAAAATATTGATTCGGATTACCCCCCCCCCCCCCCCCCCCCCCAATTTTACACAAATAAATAATAAAATTAACATTAAGGGTATCACTGTATCCAAAAATGTTTGAACTAGTAAAATATAATAATATTTATTATGGGCGTGGCCTGGTCAGGCATGTAAGAGGACGCGATACTGAGAGGCTACCTTCCTGCCTCCTACAATAATCCTCCATCCTCCTGCTATATCGCTAGCTGACAGCCTAGCTGGCCCTCGGAATACTCCCCTGGGTGTGCGGACCTCGCAATACTCCCCTGGGTGTGCGGACCTCGCAGGAAAGAAAGAGAAGGAGCAGAGAGACGCCGGGACTCCTGCACCGCCGAAGCAAGATGGCGCCACATCGGAGGTGAGAGCCGCGGAGGTCGCTGCCCGTCTGGGTAAATTCGCCCGCTCATCCCCACTGCCCCCTCCAAATATGTCAGGCGCTCCTACCAATTGTATGGGGGAAACATCCATGAACCCCTCTGAGAGCGCTGACTGTGCGCATCAGGTCCCCAAGATGGCGGCTCAGCAATCAGGGAGTGAATAGGCCATAGATCAACAGGCTCTTCCCTGTGCTGCAGAGGATACTCCTATGAAGCTTGACCATTATACATAATCTGACATTACTGATGTCTAAGGCCTCATGCACACGACAGTTGTTTTTCTCGGGGCCCGTTCCGTTTTTTTGCAGATAGGATGGGGACCCATTCATTTTAATGGATCAGCAAAAAAATGCTGATAGTTCATCCGTTTGTGTTCCGCGTCCGTAGTACGTGTTTCCCTTCAGCTGCTGCATCAGTTTTTTTTAGCGTACGCACAATTTGCGGATGCAAAAAACAACTGTCGTGTGCATGAGGCCTAAAACTGATGACCTGGAAAATAGGTCACAAAGAAATAACCTCAGATTGATTGGGGTCCCCGACAAAGCAGAAGGGACTGACCCAGTGGCATTTTTTGAAGATTGACTAACCCTTAAATTTGGCACGGACTCTCTATCACGTGTGTTTGCCATTGAAAGAGCGCACAGGGTGCCTTTCCGTGCTCCACCACCGGGGGCCCCCCCTCGTCCAGTCTTAATGAAATTGCTACACTTTAGGGATAGAGACATCATTCTCAAGAAAGCCAGAAACCACCCTGAGCTTTTAATCAACGGAATTTTCTGCTGAGGTTCAGCGCAAAAGAGTAAAGTTCCAGGATGTGAAACGCTGTCTTCGGGACCTACAAGTTCCCTATTCTATGTTGTACCCGGCCAAGCTCCGCGTGGTGGCGCATGGAGAAACCTGCATATTTGACACACCTATGGATGCGGCGCAGTGGTTGGAGGACAACGAACGCTCTCTTAAATCCTCTGCGAACATTGGATGAACGCACCTTCTACAAGTTCCAGGAACTGTAATGGATCCTATGAGGGTCAAGGATCGTGTCCGATGAGTATAATATACTACCTCTGTGTTCTCTCTTTTGCTCTTGTTCTATTACAATTTTCTATTCTGATAGGAGTTTGTACATTATGGAAACGTACTAATGATTGCTATTTAGAAGGAAGATATATGCCTTAGAATATTAAGGGCGCAGCTGAAAAATGTAAGATCTGTATGATTGTCGCAGGATGCAGACTGTATTCTTTAGGAGGCAGGTTAGAGGAGTACTAATGCTTACTGGCTTTGTTTTTTCACATTGTGTATTCGAAAGTTTTGTTAATAGGCAGGAGTCTGGTTAACTTAGTTGCTGATAATAGATTTACGTACTGATTATACTGAATATTAACTGCGAACAAAGTACCTTAAAAAACACTTTATTGAATTGACGATTAAAAGATAGGTTCTCCACCAGACATGGCAATCTGGTGGTGAGAACCGGAGTGTAGAAATTGTACATATATACTACCTCCTCTGCTCTCACCACCATGAATCATCTCCCTTTTGATATGTGGGAGCACAGTTAAAACCCACAAGGGTAGTGAGGAAACTTCAGTGTGGTCCACACCAGGATATGTGAGGTCTGTCTTACTAGTCTAGTGCCTCCAGCAATTCAAACCTGGCCTGGAGTAGAAGACTAGACCCCTGGTGCTGACTAAATCGACTCCCGAGTCCCCTATCCACTGAATTAGCGGCTCTTCCCTGGTTTAGATCTATAGACACTGAACATAAGAGGGCACATTTTTTATCTTGACGCGTTTCTCTGCCGATATCAGTAGGTCTTTCCTCAGGAGCATACAGCACCCAAACAAAGAAAGTGTTGTTCAGAAGATGTACTACATCACTCTGATGGTGAGTGTGTAGTTGTGAGATCATATATCAAGCCTGCTTGCCTCTGATATCATGCAAGCAGACCTTACAAATCTTAATCTAGTAGACACTGCACGCCTCTGATGGCGTGCGTGCAGCAAGGTAGAGCCTTCGGCACTATGAGGGCCCGTAGCACAGGAGATTCCCGCCTTGTTTAAATGGAGAACACTCCACCCTCTGACTGGCCAAGCCTTCAAGACAGGGACCAATGGGGTGCTGGTGTAGAAACTCCCGTACCTCCTCCTGTAATTTTTCAAACGCTGTCGGCACCAGAGTGAAAGATTAATACTGTGATATACTAATTAATTGGGTGTCCGCAGATCCGGGGGACCAAGCAGACATATTCGGATGCTGAAAAAAGGAGGACTAATCCCCAGGTAAACTAAAGAAAGAAGCCATCTCCCAGATTGACCAACGGGGTCTGTGTAAATTCTAGAGCCAACGAAACTTTCACACTGGCTTTACTGGTCGTCACGTAGCCTGGTGTCACTGAATCGATCGCTCCACTTCATACCTCCCTAATTAAAGAGATGTATTAAGGAGGTGCAATCTGCCACATGATGAAATAAAAAAGTTAAACAATGTACATGACACAAAATAAACTAATGATATAACATGGGCAGCACAGTGGCTCAGTGGTTAGCACTAGTGCCTTGCAGCGCTAGGGTCCTGGGTTCGAATGCGACCAAGGAAGCCATCTGCATGGAGTTTGTATGTTCTCCCCATGTTTGCGTGGGTTTCCTCTGGGTACTCCGGTTTCCTCCCACACTCTAAAAACATACTGATAGGGAACTTAGATTGTGAGCCCCATTGGGGACAGGTGGATGCTAATGTCTGTAAAGCACTGCGGAATATAGTAGCGCTATATAAGTGCATGAAATAAATAAATAATTCTGAGTGCAAATTGTCCATTGACATGTAGATACAATGTCTCAGATTCACCCTGTAGGGTACTTTCACACTTGCGTTTTTCTTTTCCGGCATAGAGTTCCGTCCTAGGGGCTCTATACCGGAAAATAACTTATCAGTTTTATCCTAATGCATTCTTAATGGAGAGCATTCTGTTCAGGATGCATCTGGATGTCTTCAGTTCAGTCTTTTTGACTGATCAGTCAAAAGATAAAAACGTAGCATGCTACGGTTTTTTCTCCGGCCAAAAAAACTGAAGACTTGCCTGAATGCCGGATCCGGCAATTTTTGAAACCGAAAAAAAGGTGAAAAAAATAAATGCCGGATCCGTTTTTCCAGATGACACCGGAAAGACGGATCCGGCATTTCAATGCATTTTTCTGACTGATCAGGATCCTGATCAGTCTTACAAATGCATCAGTTGGCATACAATTTGCCGGATCCAGCAAGCATTTCCGGCGACAGAACTGCTTGCCGGATCACTCTGCCGCAAGTGTGAAAGTAGCCTAGCTCCCTTACTACTGTATCGTGCATCTGCGATCCCTGTGACTAGTTGAGGAGAGCCGGGTGCCAGGAGTAAGAATCCTAATCCCCCCGATCCCCCGAAGTCACTAAATGGTTCCAGGCTGCGCATACCTCATCATAATCCTAGAGGTATTATGCGGTCTGGAGGTCCATAAATGTCCTATACGCCATTCAGGCAAGGGTGCCCTGGGAGTTCGTGGAATCCTCAGGTCACGTGGTGAGTATGAAATCCTACACTGATGCGCCGATATACTCCAGAATGCAAGCACCAACGTTTACATGGATCAGTAGTGACCGCACTGTGTCCTCTCGCGCAGTACTGTCTCATCCTTCATGCGCGGACACATATGGACGGGATACCCATGATAGACCCCTAAGCTAGATCAAACAAAGGGGGCACACGATCTATACTTTCAACGTGCTCACAGGATGTTATAGGTCGTTGGTATACATGGACATGTCTAAGGTTATATAGCAGAAATCATTTAGCCTTGTACAGCCGCATCTGTTGCTAGTATGTCAAGATGCAATATAGTTACACCTATTTTTTTAAATCTTCAAATAGGTACACACTTGTAGTCAGTATCAACTCTACCAAAAATAGCAGAGTGAGCATGTGCTTTTGGGAGAAGGACAGCTTGATGTATAAGAGTGTTTATGTTTGTTGAAGGAAATCCCATAGAGCTTACTATGCACTGTTAACTATGAGTTTGGATTGTCCTGCGATCTTATTCAATGAAACAGGGTTTAATCGTATCCAAAGGAAAAATCCACTGGGCCTCCTTTCTCAGGAGTAGAATGTCTACATCACCCCCTCTAGGTGGTGCTCTGGCATGTTCCACACCCTGAACAACACACAATTCAACGTTGTGGGGTGGCATACCGCAACGTGTAGTGCGATAGGGGTGTCCCCTTGATTATTGATTATACGCCTCCTGAATTCACATTTAGTTTTTCCCACGTACTGTAATCCACAGATTCAAGTAGCCAGGTACACTACTCCAACTGTTCTGCAGTTTATAAAGGACCTGATGTTATAGCTGCGTCCAGTGACAGAACTTGTAATCTGACTCCATTTCAAAATGGCCTTGCAGGCCACACAATTGCTGCACTTAAATGTGCCATTAGGTTTTCTTGAGGCCATCCAGGTCTCACTAATTGGGGTACTGAATGAACTATGGACCAGCTTGTCCCTTAAATTTCCGCCACAGCGATACGTGATCCGAGGGTATTCACCCACAAGGTCACCCACATCTGGGTCAGATCGAAGAATGTCCCAGTGTTCGTCAAAGAGCTCCCGAATCTCTCTGAGTGCTGTATCATAGGTCCCTATGATCTGCACCTGGACATCATCCGATGCCCTACTTTAAGGATGCAGGAGGCTCTCCATTTCACATGCAGCCGCATGTTGGTAAGCTTGTTTAAGGGGCGCAATTGGGTACCCTCTTTCTAAAAATCTCTTGAGGTCATTGGCTGACTCTTTGAAGTCTGACCACTGAGAACAGTTCCGCCTGACCCTAAGATACTGTCCCTTTGTAATGCCC
Organism: Bufo bufo; assembly: GCF_905171765.1. Lineage (NCBI taxonomy): Eukaryota > Metazoa > Chordata > Amphibia > Anura > Bufonidae > Bufo > Bufo bufo. Next base: position 140,400,523 of record NC_053390.1, on the reverse strand, counting down.
CTTTTGAGTGAGTGTGGATGCGCCCACTGTCCCATCTCAGAAGGGCACTAGTGGTAGTGGGTTTCCGGAATATCTTAGTTCTCAGCCTAGCAGAGGGATCGATTTCGATGGATAGATCAAGAAATGTGAGCCGTGTTTTATCAATCTCCGATGTAAAGAAGCTAAAAAAAGTGCCCTCTTATGTTCAGTGTCTATAGATCTAAACCAGTGGAGAGCCGCTAATTCAGTGGATAGGGGACTCAGGGGTCCATTTAGACAGCACCAGGGGTCTAGTCTTCTTCTCCAGGTTTGAATTGCTGGAGGCACTAGACTAGTAAGACAGACCTCACATATCCTGGTGTGGACCACACTGAAGTTTCCTCACTACCCTTGTGGGTTTTAACTGTGCTCCCACATATCAAAAGGCAGACGAATTATGGTGGTGAGGGCAGAGGAGGTAGTATATGTGTACAATTTCTACACTCCGGTTCTCACCACCAGCTTGATAGATTCTCCACCAGACATATCAATGTTTAATTGTCAATTCGACAACTGAATATATGTTTTCTATGATGTTATTATGGGGTTTGGGATCGGGTGGGACTGGCGATGAGACGGGCACAATACAAATTTGGGTTTGGGGTAGGTGGTGGAAGGAACACCAGAGCCTCCGGGAAGGTTCTTCTAACCTTATGTACCACTGTGGGGACTATGGCGGATAAAATTAAAACAGTAGGGTGGAATGTAAGGGGATTAGGAGACACACCTGATTTCCACTACTACTCATTTATTACAGAAACCATTACCACTCCACACTTTCCACGCATTCCAGGTGAGTGAGTGTCCTAGTGCACAGATCTATACCTTTTATATGTCACTTGTCTCGTATAGACCCTATGGGGAGGTGTGTGTGCTTGCACTGTACCTGTTACCACAGGTACTAGTAGCAGTATATATCCCTCCTCCTTATAGCAGTGTAGTGTTGAAAGAGATCATGGTCTTTGTTGAGGAGCTGTCTATCTGTCCCATTTTAATAATAGGTGACTTTAATACATGTCCTTTTGCAAAGATGGATAGGATGGGAGGGTCGAGTACGGCTAGAGAAACTAACTTTGCCACTGTATTACGTGAACTAGACCTACATGATATCTGGTGGGTTAGGAATCCGAATGCGCGTGAGTTTTCATGCTTTTCTAGCTCTCACCACTTATTATCTAGAATTGATTTAGCTGTAGGATCCCCAGATATGCTGTCTCTAGTAGCATACGTCACATATTTGCAAAGACACCTATCTGACCACTCCCCTATACATGTAGTTCTTCAGCTGGGTGTAAGGAAATCTTTTGGGGTCGGTGCGTGGAGACTTAACCCTTTTTGGATGCAGCTGGTGGATGGGGAGGAGGGCATTACAGAGGAGATTAGGGAGTTTTTTTACTAATAATAGGGGGTCGGCATCTGTGGGAGTAGTGTGGGTTGCATGTAAAGCATTCATCCGTGTTTTATACATTCAGCGGATTAGCCGCCATAAAACAAAAACCAGGGAAATTCAAAAACAGCTTTAGGGCCTAGTCAGGGAAACGCTAAAGAGATTTGTTGAACATCCCTCGCAGGAACATGAGGCGTCGTTTGTGAAGGTGCAGACAGATTTAAAGGAACATCTACTCCATAATGTGGATCATGGACATTTCTTTCTTAAACAAAATTATTTTGAGGATGGGGAAAGCTCTGGTAGATTATTGGCCAGGGTCGTCAGGGCACATGTACTACCAAACTCTATTTGAAAACAAGTCGACACCAGACTCCCAAAATATTACAGATCTTGCTGGGATCTGCATCCCGTGACTTTCAGCGGTAAATGCGGCCTATCTAGACCAACCCCTGACATTAACCAAACTAGATACAGCACTTAAATCATTCCCGACTGAAAAGGCTCCCGGGACGGATGGTTTACCGGTGGAGTTTTTTTTTTTTTAAATATGCCAAACTATTATTACCACAACTACTATCTGTCTTTAATGATGCCTTTCAAAATGGGGCTGCCAGCTTTAATGAAGGAGGCAGTGGTGGTTGTACTACCAAAGCCTGGGAAAGACCAGACCCTCCCTGATTCGTATAGACCAATATCCCTAAATAACGCCGATGTTAAGATATTGGCAAAGGTCCTACCAAATAGGCTACAGGCTGTTATCTCGACTATCATCCATAATGATCTGGCAGGATTTATGCCTGACAAATCCACCTCGATAAACCTCAGGAGGCTATTTCTTAATATGCAGAGGAGGGCAGAATCGGTAGGAGGTCGGGCCATACTATCTCTGGATGCTGCCAAAGCCTTTGATAGTGTGGAATGGAACAATCTCTGGGAAGTATTACGTGTCTTGGGCTATATCCCAGTTGTTTCTTGTCCACCGGGTATATAGAACTCTGGCAATTCTGTTCAAGATTGGAGTTAGGAATGACTCTTCATGCCCTAGATGTGGAGTGAGTCCTTCATCCTTTCTCTGGGAGTGTGCGAGGCTTGAAAACTTCTGGTCGGGTGTGCTAGCAGATATCAAAGACGCCGTATCAGGTTGTGGTTTTGCCCGGACCGGGGACATGTGTACTGGGAATATTGGACATTAAAAACCGACACTCAGGCACTGAAGTGCAACGCTTGCTTTTCCAGGCCAGGAAATTTATGGTTTTATATCTTAAAAGGCAATGCCTGGCTAATTTTAACAAAATATGGGACAAATGGTTTGAATGTAGGTTCATTGTGGTATAACAGGGCTCATGGCTGTGGAACTTTTTTCAGGAGAAAGGGTCGCAGAGATCTGTGTAGATGCAGGGCTTCCTCATACGAATCCCACAATGTAAAATGAAAAATAGACGAGTCGACCTGGCGTGGAGGTGGATAGGCAAAACTGTCTTGAAGAGGATGGACATGAAGCCCATACTTAGAGTATCAGGCGTTTGTCTGTTGGTGTTCCAATACAGTATACCTTTAATGTGGCTGCTGTGCCCGTTTCATCGTTGGGGTGGATGGGATGGTTTAAGGGTGGGGTAGTTACTGTTATTATTAAACTATGGATGAAGGGGCCTTGACATGTAACCTGTACTATTACTTCTGGAAAATGTCAAGATACATTTCTACAGGTCCAAATGGATTACTTGTACCCCTTATTGTATCCGCTGCTGATATGCCATGTTTATTTTTGTATTATTGAAAAATCGGCAATAAAAATTATCTGATTAAAAAAATAATATTGTGTGCGCTGAACGCTGTAACGGGAAAAAATTGCCAATTTGCAGTTTTTTGTCACATTGTACCTCCTGATCAAATAGTTGTATGTACCCCAAAATAGTAACAATAAAAACCACAGCTGGCCCCACGAAAAATAAGCCTTCGTATGGCCATATGGAGGGAAAATTTAAAAAGTTATAACTCTAGAAAGGTGGGGAAGAAAAATGAAAATTCAAGCCTTATTCGGCCTTAAGGGGTTAAATAGGCGCCTATCAGTTTGTCATATTTTCGATCAGTGCTTGTTCAAGGCTGAAATCAGCCCATATAAAAGGTCTCTTAGATACTAGGGGTGGCAGTAGTATATATTTTTTTTATGTTTTTTTGGTCTACTGTAGTCTTTATGTGCTCGAATACAGAAAAACATTCCAGAGAATTTCTATAATAGAAGCCATACCAGTACCTATAACAAGGCCTAGACAGATTAAAACCAGTTATTTGCAAATGGCCTTATAGCAGAGCTGCTTTCTATTTGTGAGGTATTCTGTATTATTGAGTGTAATTACAATGTGTGACTATCAGTAAGAACGCACTTAATATGAAACACCGAAGGTGAAGGCTGGAAGATAATATACTCAGATTCGTAAGCGAAGTTCTTCACATTCTGCCACAATAAGCCTCTAATGTTTATTTCTTAAATAACGTATAATCGGCCTGTGCACTGGGTATACCCAAGTCGATCACCAGATGCTCTTCTATTACTCAGCTGACATTCTTGACTTTGACCCTTTCAGAATTACATTGAAAAGGTGCTGACTAGCTACATCAGGTTGCCATTATAATGTGTCTAATGTTTTTTTTTCTGTTTTTTTGTTAAAATAGTTTAAGTTTAAATGGAATGCACATATACATACCTCCACATTGTTGTACTTTCAGATGTGTTAAGGTATATGCTTTCTGACATTTCCTTGGTTCATGGCCAAGAGTTAAGGTCATCTGGAGATTGCATTGAGAACACGGCACAGCTCCTGGACCATTATACAGAACACAGACATCTTAGAGGTTATTTAAGAGTTGACGTTATTTTGCTGTTATGTGATATATATTTTTTTTTCTTTTATACCTTTCTTGCTTTATGAAAACTCAGCATTTCATGTACCGTATTTTTCGCCTTATAAGACTCACCGGCCCATAAGATGCACCTAGGTTTTAGAGGAGAACAATAAGAGAAAAAATATCACAGGTCACATATCAGGTCAGACCACCAATCAGACCCCCAATGTTAATAAAACCCCAATAAGACCTCAGATCAGACCCCCAATCAGACGTCAGCTCAGACGCCAATGTGAATGACCCCCAATCAGACCTCAGATAAGAGCCCAATGCCTCTAATCAGCCCCCAGTAGCCTCATATCAACCCCCAGCAGCCTCTCATCAGCCCCCAGTGCCTCTCCTCGGCCCCCAGTGCCTGTTATCAGCCCCCAGTGCCTCTCCAGGCCCCAGCAATGTTATTTGAGCCCCCATTTCCTCTCACCAGCCCCCAGCAGCCTAAAATCAGCCCCCATTGCCTCTGACCAGCCCCCAGCAGTGATATTTCAGCCCCCACTTTTTGTCACTAGCCCCCAGAAGTGATATTTCAGCACCATCAGCCTCATATGGAAAAAAATTTTTAAAAAATCACTTACCTCTCCTGCTCTGGACGCTGCCGCTCCTCACCGCCTGCGCTCTGTCTTCCCTCCTCCATCTGCTGTGCTGTGAACTGGCGTGCACAGCTGGAGAGCACGCCCTCACACTGTGCGCAGACTTCACAGCCGACAGCCGAGGACCAGGAAGCGGTGAGTACACCTCTTCTCGGTCCTCCGGTACTAATGAAGCTCTTCCATAATGGAAGCAATTCATTAGTATTCGCCCCATAAGACACACGGGCATTTTTCCCCCACTTTTTTTTTTGGGGGGGGGGGGAATGTGTCTTATGGGGCGAAAAATACGGTATATGATATGGCAACCAGAAATCTCCACCTATGTAAGTATACCTAATAAGAATGCAGCTGAAGCTAGATCACTTTCAGACCATGTCCCGGTATCTCTTGAGCTTACCCTGGACGACGAGAAAGGAGTAGTCCCCCCCTTTAGATTAAACCCCTATTGGCTTTCTGTCATAGATAATCACAACTGGATGAAACAGGAAATGGTACACTACTGGGATATTAATTATAAATCAGCCAAAATCCAAGTAGTATGGGATGCATTTAAGGCCTTTGTAAGGGGGTTATTTGTCATTAATATCTTCTATTTAAGAAGGGGGTACGGGAGGAAGGAGAGGGCTCTTAAAGATGCCACTTTACATGGGATGGATCAGTTTTCTAAGGAAAAAACTGAGGAAAATAGTAGAGTGATGCAAAATGCAAGTAAGGAGTATTCTGAGTCTCTTCTGGACAAGGCTCAACAAAGGTTATTTATTAAGGGGCAAAAACAATTCTGCTTATCAGGGCGTCCGGGGAAACTCCTTGCTAAGGTAATATCTAATCAAGACCCTAAAAAATAAATACGCAGTATTCGATTAACCGAGGGTACTATTACTGAAAACCAGGAAAAAATAATGGAAGCATTCATAAAATATTTTGCAGAAATATACAGATCTAGTAAAGATAGCTTGGATGAAAAGATGGATTCCTACTTAGACTCCATCAATTTCCCAGTTCTTACGGAAGCACAGAGAAAATCTCTTGAAGCAGAATTCTCTTTACACGAATTAGAGGCCGCATTAAAGGCCTGCTCTGGAAACTCCTCCCCTGGCTCAGATGGTCTTCCCTATGAGTTTTATCGTAAATATGGAGATGTTATTCTTCCATATTTTCTTAGGGTTGTTGCTGAGTCTCTGGAGGAGGGTACTTTATCGGAATCAATGGCGTAAGCGGTAATCGTATTAATATTCAAAAAGGGAAAAGATTCCCTAGAGAGAGTCCTATAGACCTATATCGCTACTGAATACCGACGTTAAGCTCTTTTTGAAAATGTCGGCTACCAGGCTTTCCAGAGTTATTTCCTCAATAGTACACTCTGATCAGAACGGATTCATTCCCAGTAAAGGCACTCATCACAACCTTCATCGTCTGGCGTTCAACAGGGTTGAGTGGAAATTTCTCTGGAAGGTACTAGAAAGGATGGGATTTGGACCTAGATTTTTTTAACTATGGTCAGGCTTTTGTATAATTCCCCTTGTGCAAGACTGAACCTTAATTGTAGTTTGACTCCTTGTTTCACCCTGACTAGAGGTACCCGTCAAGGTTGTCCATTGTCACCACTATTGTTTGACATCTACATTGAGCCTCTAGCACTTAGTATTAGACAAGATATAACCATTGATGGTTTTGGAGTCTTGGGATCACAGGATCAGATCTCTTTATATGCAGGCGACGTTTTGTTTTATATAAATCATACCAACATAACCCTCCCGAGAGTTATTCACATAGTTAACTCCTTTGGGGAAGTTTCCGGTCTAGATATTATGTGGTTAAAAACTCTTATGCATTAGACAACTTTGAGTATTTGAGTGAAGGGCCTTTAAAAATACTTAAAGTCGTTGACTCAGTAGAATATCTTGGTGTGAGGATTATTATGTACAGCTTAATTTAATACCACTAATAAGCAGGCTGAGATTAATAATCACCATATGGTTGCAATTACCATTGACTAGAGTAGATAAAATTTCCTTAATTAAAATGGTGATTCTCCCCCAACTCCTTTATATTCTCAGGAATTCCCCAATCTGGATTGAGGATAAGTTTTTCAAACTCTTTGAGAGAATGATGAATGATCTACTTTGGGGAAGAAAGCGAGTAAGGGTAAAATTGAAATATTTTTATAAATCGTTGGATCAGGGAGGATTAAATCTTCCCTACTTCAAGAGTTATTTTATAGCGGGGCAGTTATGGTTATATTGTGAGAAAAGCACTTTGTGTAATAACTTGGTGGACCGATCTCCCTTTGATAATATATTTACATTATTGGAATCGGGTCGGTTAATTAATGTTGAACAAGAATATAGAGTAACTGGAAAGTTATTCTCCAGATCTTGGACTACCATTAGAAAATGGTTGGATGGGGATAAAGGGCTCTTTCCAGTGGACTCCTCTTTGGCCCAATTTTTTTTTTTACAGGAAGTTGATAAATTACTTTAAAAAAACTAATATGTATTTATCACAGGTAGAAAAGAACGGAGAGGTATTGCCCCTCTCGTGTATGGCACTATTGGGGAATTTAGATAATCTAAGCTGGTTCAGATACTTTCAGATACGGTCAGCGTTCTCAAGTGTAAGAGAAGTGTCACTGTTGGAGATAGACACTTCTTCACCTTTAAATGATTTGTTTGAAAGTAATGGCTATAAAGGTAAGATTTCCCAATTATATAAATTATTAATTATTAACTGTTTCACCTTCCATCCTTCACCTTTATTCTCCATCCTTCTTTCTCCGGTTTCTTTTTATTTTTTTTATTTTTTTATATAGATAATGAGACGCATCGCTAGGGTGGCTGGTTGGGGATAGGGGGGAATGGGTGGCAATTGGGAGAAATGTATTAATGAAACTACTGATCGAATATGTAATTGTTTTATATTGCTATAAATAAAGCACGAAAAAAAAAAAAAAGAATGCAGGTAAAGGTGAACATACAAGAGTAGATCTGCTTTTCTGTTAGGATTAATGCTTCGTGGATTTAACAGCCACCTACAATATAACTGTTTTGCTCATAAGCTTGTGATATTTCTTTGGTTAAGGACATATCCCCATTTTCACGCAGGCAGCCCCCTAGATATGAGCATTGGAGCATTTCACGATCCAATGCTCTCCATTGCCCTGCGCATTCCCATCGAGAGCCTGGTATATTACCAGATCTCTGAAAAAAAGCCATTGCCCTGCGCGATTCACCGCAGGGCAAAGGGGAGCATCGGAGCATGAAATTTAGCCGTAAAATGTCAATTTTACCTTCCCATACACATGCACTGGGCTTAGCCGAATGTGCATGTGTTCTGAGTGGGAAATCCAACAGCCCAATCTCTTCTACTATCAGGTTAGAATAGGGAGGACCTAAGTCCATGGTCTTTACACGGTCTTCTGTGCAGTTTAGTATTTTTAGCATTGTTTACTAGTATTTGTATTATAGAGCAGAGATTCCCATGAAGTTGCAGGCATTTGATAGTAGTTTTATACCTTTCAAATTGGTACTGTGCGGGGTTAGGATTTAGCCAGTGCATATGGTGAGCTCTGTTATGTTGACCCACACAACTGGGGGTTTCCAGCCATATTTGGCTCCTGAGTCACTTTTTGACAACCCCTGATGTATACATGTATTGAGCCTTCACACTTTACAGTTCTGTGGAATGTACATTTTATATTTACACATTTTGATAATTTTTTTTTGGAAACCAGATAGAAGGTAGAATGAAAGGCAAGTGAAGACAGTCGGAAAGGGAACACGTATGGAAATCTAGCCATGATATCCTCTACACAGCATGTGATATATGGTCATATGGATGTGTGGGTCCTCTAAATAGTTAATGAGGACCTACCCGAGCATTTCTTATTCTGTCTGTGAAAGAAAATGAAAGTAAGGTTTTTGCAAGAATCCCATTCTCCCAGGAGAAAACATTATATTCTGAATATATTTTGTTCTGAATACAAGGCTTAAACAATGTATATAAATGTATACGATGCAGACAAAACAGGAGAGACAACCCTGCATTAAAACCTTTATATATTTCAGATAACAGGTAGTCTACCAAAAAATAAACTGGTAGCAATACAACCTTTTTTACATGATTTGGCTTTGATGCAGTTTTTACATATTTTTGGCCAGTGTCATTTCATATTGGCCAATTTTATTGGATTCAAAAAGGAGGTCCTTCTTCCTTTATACTAAACATAAAAATACAAAATAAGACAAAAACAGTAGTAACGGATACAAAAAAAAAAAAAAAATCACTGTGCTGCTTGTTGAGCTGTACAGGGACAGATCAATGTAGGTGGAGGCACCTGGGCAAATCACTGCTTACTGAGACTAGTATAGAAAAGTCATACGGTGAACTTTAAGGGAATCTGTCACCAGTCATCTCCCAATCCAACTGCTGGCATAGGCACGTAGCTATGGTTCACATGACTAAAACGCTGTTTTGTTGATCCTATGCTCTGTTCCTGAATTAGAATACTTTTTAAATATGCAAATTAGGCCTTTAGTGCAATGAGGGCATCACCATTGCTCTTCTTGTGACCAACATCTACTCATTCCTGTGACCAGCTCCTCCCTGGCTGCTTTGCCACTGTCTGGCCCTGTCAATCAAATCAGCCAGGCAGGACTGGTCACAGGGAGGAGTGGATATTGGTTGCAACAGGAGCAATGGTGATGTCCTCATTGCACCAAAGGGCTAATTTGCATATCAAGAAAAATTATCATAACTCAGGAATGAAGCCTCGAGTCAACCAAAGAAAAACAGTTTTTTTTAATCAACTACAGCTTTGTGTCTATGCAAACAGTTGGATATCGAGGTCGCTGATTGTTCGGAGTGCTGGAGCTTGCTGACCTCTGGTCTGGAGGAAAGAAGGGAAAAGAGGGGGCATGAGTGAAAACTTTAAATATGTGAAAGGTTTGAGTAGGGTTCAAGATTTTAGTGTTTAAATCAGTCATGTCAGAGTATTAGTATAAAGTATTATTTTACTTAATGGGGTTATGCCATGATTTATGTGAAAAATGGATATAAGACATCCTACAGTACATGACAATCTCTAGAACCAGCCCTGTACCTCACATAGAACCAAGTTTTTTTCCTATTCATTGTTCCAATTGCTCTGCTAGATGTATTCCAGGCTGCCAGCTCAGGGGGCATGTCCTTTCTGCTATAGATCTTTCCCTGTAACTATCACAGCTTCCAGTAGAGAATATCGCTGGTGGCAGTTGAAGATTTTAAACTCAACGCGTGCAACCAACTCAGTGGGGTTGTCAGGAAATAGGGAAAATAACAAACAGCAGGTATTTGGTTCTTCTGGGGTGGTATTTTGTGCTGCACTGTGGTATTTGGTACTGCTGGAGCAGTATTTTGTACTGCACTATGGTATGTGGTTCTGCTGGAGCAGTATTTTGTGCTGCACTGTGGTATTTGGTTCTGCTGGGGTGGTATATTGTGCTGCACTGTGGTAATTGGTTCTGCTGGAGCAGTATTTTGTACTGCACTATGGTATGTGGTTCTGCTGGGTGGTATATTGTACTGCTCTATGGTATTTGGTTCTGCTGGAGCAGTATTTTGTGCTGCACTGTGGTATTTGGTTCTGCTGGAGCAGTATTTTGTACTGCACTATGGTATATGGCTCTGCTGGAGCAGTATTTTGTACTGCACTATGGTAATTGGTTCTGCTGGAGCAGTATTTTGTACTGCACTATGGTATGTGGTTCTTCTGGAGCAGTATTTTGTGCTGCACTGTGGTATTTGGTTGTGCTGGGGTGGTATATTGTGCTGCACTGTGGTAATTGGTTCTGCTGGAGCAGTATTTTGTACTGCACTATGGTATGTGGTTCTGCTGGAGCAGTATTTTGTGCTGCACTGTGGTATTTGGTTCTGCTGGAGCAGTATTTTGTACTACACTATGGTATGTGGTTCTGCTGGGGTGGTATATTGTGCTGCTCTATGGTATGTGGTTCTGCTGGGGTGGTATATTGTGCTGCTCTATGGTATTTGGTTCTTCTGAGGCTGTATATTGTGCTGCACTATGGTAATTGGTTCTGCTGGAGCAGTATTTTGTACTGCACTATGGTATGTGGTTCTGCTGGGTGGTACTGTGAGCCGCACTATTGTATTGCTGACCCCTCCTACTTGAGTTGTCCCTGCTTACTTGTTTTGGCCTCACCTCTTATCAGTTTGGACCTGCTTATGACATGGGACCACTTTACATTTTTTCCAGGGCTAATTGATGTTCCCAATCTGTCCCTGATTTACTACATCATCACTGTATACAGATCAGGTGGTACTAGGTAGTAGTAAATGCTTAAAGACTAAGACATTTTTCACCTCGTAGGCTGTAATGATCGTACTGCAGATGATCATGGGAACCACCACAGACATCTGCAGCCTCGTGAGCCCCTGATCTTCCATGATCCAGATCATACTGCCTGTGCACTGTGGGGAATGCCGCCCGCTACCGCTAGCCACACCAGACTTCATACTTCAAGACTTGACATCATCTAGAGATCAACTCATTAGCTATTCAGCAAAGGAAGGCGATCGTTTCGCCAGCCATTACTGGCATCAATAGACCACACAAGCCACGTTTGTTGCCTTCCCCAGCCCCTCCATAAAGTGCGGCCCATGGATTTAGTTTCACGCAATGCTACGGTGCGTAGACGTATCCAGAGCCATCTCCTATCTCATTTGTATCTGCCTTTAAATGCACGTGACACCCTCTCTTCTGAATAGGATCAAGTCCTTCTTCCTACTGTCAAGACTGTTTGAAGCTGCAGATTCATCTAGTCCTTTGTGGCTGCCATTTTTATCAGGCATTCATAGCGGCTTTTGCTGATCTGCCATTTTTACATATCACTGTTTCACTTGTATGATTTCTAGTGAGACAAGCTCAGACCTCGCTCCCTTTTACTCTGTGACAGAGAAAGAAGCCGCCGTCTCCAGTGTCTCCTCTGCCGAGGAGGCTGATTCATGTGTAAATGATCAGTTGCCCTTTATTCGCTTAGCCTGTAGAGAGTACACATGGAGATAAAAAGCTTGGCGGGTCAGGGCTTAGCGTGTGCGTGTTCCTCCAGTGGCCACAATGACAGTGGTAGAATTGTTGTCAAAGATTATCAGCCGGGCTATGATGTCTCTTCATTTCCATGCACGGTGTGAAAGGAAACCTGAGAAGCTGCCCAGATTCTGCAGTGTATGTTCTAGTCTTTACAGACAGGAATAGTAGTAGTACATCATCTATAATGGCAGAAATTACCGACTGTATAGTATAGATTGTATACGATATCTTATCCGCTATGGTAAGGATACTTTCACACTAGCTTTATTCTTTTCCGGCATAGCGTTCCGTCCTAGGGGTTCAATACCGGAAAAGAACTGATCAGTTGTATCCTAATGCATTCTGAATGGAGAGCAATCTGTTCAGGATGCATCAGGATGTCTTCAGTTCAGTCTCTTTGCCTTTTCAGGGCGGAGATAATACCGCAGCATGCTACTGTTTTATCTCCGTTCAAAATTCCGGAACACTTGCCAGAATGCATTTTTTTTTCCCCATTAATGCCGGATCCGGCCCCGTGTGTTCAGGCAAAACGGATCCGGCATTGCGATCTGCGCATGCTCAGTCCACAAAAAATTTGGAAAAATGAATAAATGCCGGATCCGGTTTTTCCAGATGACGCCGTAAAGACTGATCCGGCATTCCTGATCCATCTGACAAATGCCATCAGTTGGCATACGTTTTGACGGATCCGGCAGGCAGTTCCGGCAACAGAACTGCCTACCGGAATCCTCTGCCGCAAGTGTGAAAGTAGCCTTAGCCGATTTCATCCCAAGAGCACCAGATGAACTGATATTTCTTTCATCTACAGGTAAGTATAGTATGTTCCCATATCTTTCTGTTTACATGGAAATTATATGTAAAAAAGATATAATCATGTCTCTTAAATATCCTTTGGGTGCAGTTGCTGGCCTCACAGCTGAGTCTTTGCTACAGTTGTATCAATCCTAGACAATGTCCTTTGAGCACAATCAACTGGCAGCAGAAATAGCTCTACTGTATTGGTGGCTTTCTCTTTCTACAATATATTAAGCTGGTCATACACATTAGATTAATGTTGTCCAAACCCGCTTATTTTGGCACATGTTGGGGGGGGGGGGGAGAAGGATGAGACTGATGGATTTTAATATGCCCCATCATTTTGTGCTCAGGGGAGATACGCTGGTGCCAGGGGATTTCGACAGGCGCCTACTCTCCTCTCTCCATTCAGAACATATGCCTGGCCGAGTGTGCATGTGTATAGTGGGGCGGGGGTGTTACAAGCATTGAGCCAACAGCTATCTAAATAATATGGCCAGCCTTAGTGTTGGTAGATGTATTAACCTAGAGTCCAGGCCAGTGGTGGTGAACCTATGGCGCAGGTGCCAGAGGCGGCACTCAGAGCCCTCTCTGTGGGCACCCGCACCCTGGAAAAACTCTATGGTGTACCACTATGCCTTAGACTTCTCTGGTCATTCTTCAGTGCAGGGCGCGCTATGAACAGCACAGGCCGCGCACTGAATGTAGGCAGGTTATTATAGCTAAATGATACAGTACATGGAAGATAGACTATATTGGACTGTAGTATTCAGGGTACATTGCCGTGTTGGCACTTTGCAACAAATAAGTGGGTTTTGAGTTACAGTTTGGGCGCTCGGCCTCTAAATGGTTCGCCACCAGCCTAGTCCAGGCTATTTACCTCACAAATGAGCCCCTTGACTGGATACAATTGTAGCAAAATATCAGCTGTGAGAAGTATTAGTTCGGTATGGGATTAATCTGATAAGAAATTGAAACCAGTTATAATAGAAAGTTGCAGAATTTCCTTTTTCCTGATTCAGATTTATTTAATGAAACCAGAAAATCTCTTTAAATTCTCTAGCTGTTTAATAAGCTTTTCGGGGAATTAGCTATTGATGACCCCTCCTCAGGATGCTCAATCAATATCAGATTGGTAGGGGTCTGACACCTATCATCCACGGTGTACTGCAGCTCAGTTCCCATTCATGTGAATGGGAGCTGAGCTGCAGTAATTGCTACTACACAGTTTGTGGCTCAGTCACCAAATCCATGTGGAAAATCCACAGCAAATGCATTATTTATGGATGCGCCCAGATCGATTTGTATCACTTGTCTTCCTCCTTTCCTAACGAGTAACCAAGGCCTTTTTACACTAGGGGACTTTAAGAGTCAATCAACCTTAAATGACTGAATTCACGGAGTCACTACGCATGTTCAGTGGACAATGATTGGTCTTATTTACTCAATATAATGTATGTTTATATGATATTTCTCTCGTGTAAGAGGTCCTTAAAGGAGTATTCCCATCTGAGACAATGGGGGCATATCATTAGGATATGTCCCCATTGTCTGACAGGTGTGGGTCCCAGCGCTGGGACCCACACCTACAGTCAGGTCCATAAATATTGGGACATTGACACAATTGTAACATGTTTGGCTCTATACACCACCACGATAGATTTGAAATGAAATGAACAAGATGTGCTTTAACTGCAGACTGTCAGCTTTAATTTGAGGGTATTTACATCCACATCAGGTGAACGGTGTAGGAATTACAACAGCTTGCATATGTGCCTCCCACTTGTTAAGGAACCAAAAGTAATGGGACAATTGGCTTCTCAGCTGTTCCATGGCCAGGTGTGTGTTATTCCCTCATTATCCCAATTACATAGAGCAGATAAAAGGTCCAGAGTTAATTTCAAGTGTGCTATTTGCATTTGGAATCTGTTGCTGTCAACTCTCAAGATGAGATCCAAAGAGCTGTCACTATCAGTGAAGCAAGCCATCATTACACCAAAAGACCCGGAAGACCACGGAAAACAACTGTGGTGGATGACCGAAGAATTCTTTCCCTGGTGAAGAAAACACCCTTCACAACAGTTGTCCAGATCAAGAACACTCTCCAGGAGGTAGGTGCATGTGTGTCAAAGTCAACAATCAAGAGAAGACTTCACCAGAGGGAATACAGAGGGTTCACCACAAGATGTAAACCATTGGTGAGCCACAAAAACAGGAAGGCCAGATTAGAGTTTGCCAAACGACATCTAAAAAAGCCTTCACAGTTCTGGAACAACATCCTATGGACAGATGAGACCAAGATCAACTTGTACCAGAGTGATGGGAAGAGAAGAGTATGGAGAAGGAAAGGAACTGCTCATGATCCTAAGCATACCACCTCATCAGTGAAGCATGGTGGTGGTAGTGTCATGGCGTGGGCATGTATGGCTGCCAATGGAACTGGTTCTCTTGTGTTTATTGATGATGTGACTGCTGACAAAAGCAGCAGGATGAATTCTGAAGTGTTTCGGGCAATATTATCTGCTCATATTCAGCCAAATGCTTCAGAACTTATTGGACGGCGCTTCACAGTGCAGATGGACAATGACCCAAAGCACACTGCAAAAGCAACCAAAGAGTTTTTTAAGGGAAAGAAGTGGAATGTTATGCAATGGCCAAGTCAATCACCTGACCTGAATCCGATTGAGCATGCATTTCACTTGCTGAAGACAAAACTGAAGGGAAAATGCCCCAAAACAAGCAGGAACTGAAGACAGTTGCAGTAGAGGCCTGGCAGAGCATCACCAGGGATGAAACCCAGCGTCTGGTGATGTCTATGCGTTCCAGACTTTAGGCTGTAATTGACTGCAAAGGATTTGCAACCAAGTATTAAAAAGTGAAAGTTTGATTTATGATTATTATTCTGTCCCATTACTTTTGGTCCCTTAACAAGTGGGAGGCACATATGCAAACTGTTGTAATTCCTACACCGTTCACCTGATTTGGATGTAAATACCCTCAAATAAAAGCTGACAGTCTGCAGTTAAAGCAGATCTTATTCGTTTAATTTCAAATCCATTCTGGTGGTGTATAGAGCCAAAAATGTTAGAATTGCGTCTATGTCCCAATATTTATGGACCTGACTGTATATCGAGAACAGAGCGGGGAAAGTGGTGGCTGGAGGACTCCAGTCTGGCCACCACCAAGCGCTCACCCCAAAGAAGAGGTGGGACCCACACCTATTAGACAATTGGGGCCATATCCTAGCAATATGCCCCAATTGTCTGAGATTGGAATACCCTTTTAAGGGTAAGGTCTGGAGACCACTGGAAACTCCACCCAAGAATGGCATTTTAGCTGCCTGGTAGAGCCTAGGGCTGGCTATACACATTATACTTTTGTTGGCCGAACCCCCTGAGAATGAGAACTAATGTGTGTAGGGAGCTCCTGACTCTCCCCAGCAGATGATGTTGGGGGAGACAAAGATTGGGCAAAATAAATACTTTTGCCCCATACATTTGTTCTCCCAGGAGATAAGTTGCTGCCAGAAGTGTCTGCCAGTAGCTTTCTTCACTCTCCCCATAGCATACACAGCCGAGCCCAATATGTATGGGGAGACAAGAGAGATAGCTGTCCGAACAGCTATTGACTGTGTATGGTCAACTTAAAGCTGCCCATACACATGAAATAAGAGTCAGCTGACATTGATTTTGGCCATTTTGACCAAATACTGCATGAACAGTAAAAGGATACGTTCACAATGATAGACTTTCATCTACTGAAAATGTGGTCCAATTTTTGGAAAATTTTGCCAATGGTTGACCAAAAACACAAGTGTATGGCGTGCCAGTTGAATTCGGCTTTTTTTTTTTTTTTTTTGCAAGCCCATTGTTTTTTCTTTTCTTAACTGCCTTCTGAATTGGGCAGTAGGATTGTTCTTATGGTCCCACGGACAGCCCATCAGCCACATCCCAGATGGTACTTCTCACATGTTTGGTGGCCTTATTCTGCTTCCCTGATGACTTTAGAGAGTAGGTAAAGCTTTGTGTAGACTTTACAGTCCTCTCATCATATGACTTTGGATCAGTTCTACTTAATAACCAACCATGGAAGATTGCTCTTGGCATCCACGTAACTAGAAGAAGAAGAACGCCTTTGGTGCACACTGCCTTATGAGCTAATTCTGAAATTACCCATAAAGATCAGGTTTACAAGCTTACACTGACAGCTCCACTTCCACAAGAAATGTGGAGATAATACCCATTTTTTATTCGGCAGTTTCTGGCTTTTGTTTGATATTCACTAGCCTGTGGCTATGCCGCATCTTCCTTTTGTATGTAATGGAGCAGAATAACATCCCTTGTATACAAGATGAAAAATTTCTAATGTCTGTGAATAAAAAGACCCCTAAAAAGTTATTGATGTAGTATGTTCGTAATGACAGAACTTAAATATTTAAAGCACGAGTGAAAATTCATAGTAAAGTGGTGATTTGTGTGTTCCCTTTTGTTAGACTTGTAAATTGGTTGACTGAATTTGATTAGAGATGTGATGCGGAGCGAAAGCTTTTTGAAGTATGTCTCCTAGTCGGGAAACTTACAACAAGTCGCTAGCCAAAGCTTAGTGTGCACCCTCATGTCACTTACCTTCCAGCTATGGAAGGCAAATCACAATGGCTATACAGACTCCAGTGTCATAAAGGTTGCTTCTGTATAGCATGCTTGGATTTTTACAAACCCCTTTCAGATGTTTGGAACAGCGAAACAGTCTACTGTGTGTGAGCATATCCTTACACACATAAATTTGGCAATTTAGTTATTTTTTTTACCTGTAAAAAATAAATAAAAAAATGTTGATAGGGGTCATGTGATATATCAGTCTTGGGTAGAATTTACTTAAACACACTGAAAGAGTCCGTTTTGACTGATCTTCACTTGTTCAGGAGTTAAAAGAGGTCATAGATTCCTAAGGTGCTTTACATGATGTGTTCAATGTGTCCACCATTCTGCTGGATGCGTGTTTAATCCATTCTTCGTGAACACTCTGAAGGTGATACTTCTTCACAGCACTGTACTATTCCCCATTTCAGGTGAGCCATATTGCATATATCTTTCACATACACAAGGGACTTTAAATGACCCAGAGATAAAAGTCCACAGGCGTTAAGTCCAGTGACCTTGAAGGCTATTCTATCTGACCTCGCTGCCCAATCCAGTGCCCAGGGCATTGCACATCTGGCCATCTGCATACAGCCACAGAAAAGTGCGGAGGTGCACCAACCTGTTGAAAGTACACGGGAACTCGTTTCATTAAGCATAGATGGGAATATGGTATCCTGTAACATTTGGAGGCACTTCTCGTCATTAAGTGATGTCAATGAAAAAAAGGCCCTATGATATGAGTCCTCCAAACCACCAAACCATGACCTTTTCCAAACAGTACTGTGAAGAAATATCACCTGCGGTTTTTCAGCATGTTCACGAAGACTCGGTTAAATGTTTAACTGTGTGCATGCGGCAGATTGGTGGACACATCGAACATGTCATGTAAAGCAATTACGGAAACTTTAACCTCGCTTAGCTCCTAAATAGGTAAAGATGGGTCATCATTTAATGATGTATTGTAGATGGTGGGATATTCACAGTTTTCATAATTTTACATTGAGGAACTACTTTCTGAAATAAGCAAATAACGCCATATCAGCATGGCTTTATGAGGGTCATGTGAAACTAATTTGATCAGTTTCTATGAGGAGGTAAGTTCTGGACTTGACAGCGGCAAATTAATGGATGTCGTATATCTGGACTTCTCCAAAGCATTTGACACTATAGCTACATAAAAGGTTAGTATATAAAATGAGAATGCTCGGACTGGGAGAAAACGTCTGTATGTGGGTAAGTAACTGGCTGAGGGATAGAAAACAGAGGGTGGTTATTAATGGTACACACTCAGATTGGGTCACTGTCACTAGTGGGGTACCTCAGGGGTCAGTATTGGGCCCTATTCTCTTCAATATATTTATTCATGATCTTGTAGAAGGCTTGCATAGTAAAGTATCAATTTTCGTAGATGACACTAAACTGTGTAAAGTAATTAACACTGAAGAGGACAGTATACTACTACAGAGGGATCTGGATAGATTGGAGGCTTGGGCAGATAAGTGGCAGATGAGGTTTAAAGGGAACCTGTCACCTGCAAAACGCATATTAAACCGACCACAGTACCTTACAGTATCCCCCAGTGTGTTGCTAATCACATTTTTCTTTGCTCTTTGCGTTTCTTCATACTTGTCAAAAACGTTGTTTTAATGTCGGTTGGCGCTGTCTCCGAGTCAGGCTTGAAGTCAAGGGGGCAGCGGCCTCCTTGCGTCAAGTAAAGCTAAGCCCGCCCCTTACCCCAATTAGATGGACATGCTGCCGGGATCATGCTCTTCTAGCGCATGTGCGGTACGCTGCCTGTTACAATCAAACTGTCCGGAGCATCCGCAGTCAGCAAAATGTAGGCGGGTGAGTGAGGATCGCGCTGTAACAGGCAGCGAAGGGTAAGGGGCGGGCTTAGCTTTACTTGACGCAAGGAGGCCGCTGCCCCCTTGACTTCAAGCCTGACTCGAACACAGCGCCAACCGACATTAAAACAACGTTTTTAACAAGTATGAAGAAACGCAAAGGGCAAAGAAAAATATGATTAGCAACACACTGGAGGATACTGTATCTTTTACCATGGTGATGGATCATGTGATGGACCATGTGATGACCAGAGTGATGTCACCACAGGTCCTTTTCCTGCACACAGCAAAAAAGAAGACAGAAGAGAAGCCGGGCTGCGCGAGCAAGTGGATTAAGGTGAGTTTGATTTATTTTTTTATTTTTTTAACCCCTCCTGCGCTATTGTACTAAGCATTCTGTATTAAGAATCCTATTATTTTCCCTTATAACAGAAAATAATACAATCTACCCAGCACCTAACCCAAACCCGAACTTCTGTGAAGAAGTTCGGGTTTGGGTACCAAACATGCCGATTTTTCTCACGCGAGTGCAAAACGCATTACAATGTTTTGCACTCGCGCGGAAAAATCACGCATGTTCCCGCAACGCACCCGCACCTTTTCCCGCAACGCCCGTGTGAAAGAGGCCTAGGAGTTCAAGTGGGCCTGGATGTATTTCTGGAGTGTAATAATATTACAGGCTATAGCTAGTAGAGAGGGGTCGTTGATCCAGGGAGTTATTCTCATCGCCTGATTGGAGTCGGAAGGAATTTTTTCCCCCTTGAGTGGGGAAAATTGGCTTCTACCTCACAGGGTTTTTTTTTCCTTCCTCTGGATCAACTTGCAGGATAACAGACCGAACTGGATGGACAGATGTCTTTTTTCGGCCTTCTAAACTATGTTACTATGTATGTTAATTTTTTGATGCAGTTTTTCACAGATTGGTGGACCTCTGCCTCTCTTTGCCATAGAGACTCGGCCTCTCTAAGGCTACTTTCACAGTAGCGTTTTTTGCAGGACCGTCATGGATCTGCAAAAACGCTTCCATTACAATAATACAACCACATGCATCCGTCATGAACGGATCCGGTTGTATTATGTCCTCTATAGCCTTGACAGCTCCGTCTTGAACACCATTGAAAGTCAATGGGAGACGGAACCGTTTTCTATTGTGCCAGATTGTGTCAGAGAAAACAGATCCGTCCCCATTGACTTACATTGTGTGCCAGGACGGATCCGTTTGGCTCGGCTTCGTCAGGTGGACAGCAAAACGCTGCAGGCAGCATTTTAGTGTCTGCCTCCAAAGCAGAATGGAGACTGATCGGAGCCAAACTGATGCATTCTGAGCGGATCCTTTTCCATTCAGAATGCATTAGGGCAAAACTGATCCGTTTTAGACCGCTTGTGAGAGCCCATGAACGGATTTCACAAACGGAAAGCAAAAATGCTAGTGTGAAAGTAGCCTAACATGCTTTTTTTTTATCCCCAGTCATGTGACAAATTGCTCCTCCAGCTTGATTTTTATTAGTACCACTTTCTTTTCCAGCCTTTTTCTGCCCCTGTGCCAACATTTTTGAGATGCATTGTTGCCATCAAGTTCCAAATGTGTTATTTTTTTTCATGAAATAGTAAAATGTCTCACTTTAGACGTGATGTGTGTTGTAAATAAAATATGGGTCTATGAGATTTGCTTTACATTTCACACGGCATCCTGATGTTTTTGGAATAAAATAAAAAAATCTAAGAAAATGAAAAATATAAAAGAAAAATAAGATAATATATGCAGCCATAATTAGCTAGAATATTTTCTTGCAGGCATAGGTCACTAGGTCACTCTCTGTGTTTGAGACGGGAGCTTCTTCAGGGTTCTGCAATGTAAAGCTAAAAAAGCAATACGGAACATTTAGTCCAAACTATTTTGGCTGCTCTCACCTGAAAGGACAACGCACGGACTGGAGGCGGAAACAGAAACTCCGTAGCAATAAACAGGGAAGAAAAAAAATGTAGAGGAGTCCAGCTTCTCCAAAAGTGAAATTATTTATTTAAATATAATGCGTCTATGCGTTTTATTTATGACTCAAGGACCCGACCAAAGAGGTCCGAAACGCGTAGATGGCGGCACCATGGACGGGTAAGTATTAACCGCACTATCTTTCTTTCACAGGACGGAAGAAAGGCCGGAGTTTAGAAAAAGCCTGGAGGACCCTTTTAAAAAGAGAGACCTAAGAATGTCTACCGGGCAGCACTCTTAGGCGGCACTGCACCGTGTCTGTTTTATTGTTTTGAGGCAGGTAACTAAATAAGAGGAAAACATACAGCCCGAATCCCAAATTATCACTTAAATTATTTACACGATTGCCCAGTATTAAAAACAGTAACATTTCCATATCTCCATAAGCTTGGATTGTAAGCCGGGGATGGAAGCCTGACATTTCTGACGGCTGGCAGTCACATATAACTTGCAGATCGTCGTCTCCTGGCGTGTTGCTTCCTGTATGTATCAGCTCAGCACAGTTCCACTTCCTTCTGCTGCTTTCCATCGCTTGATCTGTGGGCATATGGCCTCGCCAAGTGTGTTCTTTTCCCTCAGAGCTTCAGATAAAGAATCATCCTAAAGCGCATTGTGAAGAAATCAAGGGATTTCTCTTTAAACAAACAAGGCTGGGGAAACCATTTGTCTCACTAGATGGACATCCTCTAGCCCGGTGTAATGGCTCCTCACCGATCATCACAGTCCGGTGTACATGTAAATGTCTACCTGTTGTGGTATAGGCTGGGCTTCCCTGTGTGCGCAGTAAGCTGTACGGGAATATGCCGCCCTAACAAGTCATTCCTATTGTGAATAAAGTTTGTAAAATCTTGGCGTCATGGGATGTTGGAGAGCAATTTGACTGCAAGCAATATGGCATTGAGTGGGCAGGACCGTATGATTGTAATCTGCTGAAACGAGATTCTTTCCGTTGTGTTTCGCTGCTTTTTATTTCTGATCTGTAGTCGCAGTTCAGAGATGAGGTCATGCACATGAACATGTTTTTTTTTCCCGTGTCCATTCGTTTCTGTTTTTTTTTTGCAGCCTGTGTGCATCTGTGTGCATCTCATGTCCGCATGGCCGTTCCGCAAAAAAATAGAACATGTCCTATTATTGTCCGCATTACGGACAAGGATAGGACTGTTCTTTTAGGAGCTGGCCTTTCCGAGAAATGCACACAGCCGGTATCCGTGTTTTGCGGATCTGCAATTTGCGGAGCACAAAACATCCAACGGTCGTGTGCATGAGCCCTAAAGCAGGATAATGTAATTCAAACATAAAAGGGTTAAAATCTTGGTATTCAGGTTTCGGCACATAAATTCAAGAGGGGCCTGGATGTATTTCTGGAGTGTAATAATATTACAGGCTATAGTTACTAGAGGGGGGTCGTTGATCCAAGGAGTTAGGCTCCATTCACACGTCCGCAAAATGGGTCCGCATCCTTTCCGCAATTTTGCGGAATGGGTGCGGACCCATTCATTCTCTATGGGGACGGAATGAATGCGGACAGCACACAGTGTGCTGTCTGCAGCCGCAATTGCGGAGCGCGGCCCCGATTTTGGGTCCGCAGCTCCGCAAAAAGATAAGCATGTCCTATTCTTGTCCGCAGCTTGCGGACAAGAATAGGCATTTCTATGGGGACGCCGGGCTGGTGTGTTGCGGACCCGCAATTTGCACGGACGTGTGAATGCAGCCTTATTCTGATTGGAGTCGGGAAGGAATTTTTTATTCCCCTAATGTGGGGAAAATTGGCTTCTACCTCACAGGGTTTTTTTTGCCTTCCTCTGGATCAACTTGCAGGATAACAGGCCGAACTGGATGGACAGATGTCTTTTTATGGCCTTATAAACTATGTTACTATGAAAACTATGTTAAATGTTATTCTTTTACATGGTGAAAAGTTATGCAACTTTCCAGCATACTTTCCGTATTAAATCCTTGTGGTTTACAAGATCTCTGCTTTCTGGCATGCAGTTCCATCCATCGCTATTGACCTTCAGGCTGTGTCCACATGTTGAAAATCCACAGCAGAAAAATCAATAGCTGTAAACTTTCTCATCAGCATTTTTCCTTTCCGGTAGTGAGATCCCTCGTGCCGGAACAGTTTTCTCGGACGCAAAAGAAAAACGGATCCTGCGCCCATTGACTTACAATAGTTTTAGTTACGGATCCGTCATGGCTATTTTAGAAATAATACAACCAGATCCATTCATAATGGATGCAGACGGGTGTATTATCATGACGGGATCGTTTTTGCTAATCCATGACGGATCCAGCCAAGTCGCAGATGTTAAAGTAGCCTAACCAGTCTCAACTGTTTTTAATATCAGCTGCTAAAAAAAAATGAAAATTTTTACAAGGTGTGCACACGGCTGAGTTTTTTAGGCCCCATGCACACGACCGTATGTTGTTGTTTTTTTTGCGGCCCGCAAAAAATACGGATGACATCTGTGTGCATTCAGTATTTTGTGGAACAGCTGGCCCCTAATAGAACAGTCCTATCCTCGTCCATAATGTGGACAATAATAGGACATGTTCTATATCTTAGCGGAGCGGACATACGGAAACGGAATGCACACGGAGTGACTTTTTTGCGGACCTGTCGAAATGAATGGTTCCGCATATGGTCCGGAAAAAGAAATGGAACGGACACGGGAAGAAAATACGTTCGCGTGCATGAGCCCTTATGTTGTAGTCGACGGGAATCTGTTTGTGAGTTTTGACTATGAATTCAGCAGCAGCAGAGTTTTGCTGTGTGAACATATCCTCTTTGGGTAAAAATCAGTCTTGCGATGGGCACAGAGGTGCACAGCTTGTTACAAAGCAGAGCCAAATCAAGGACCTAGTTGTCCGTTACATGATCAGAAGAGAAATCCATCAGAAATAAATAATGGAGGTTCCTACTGAATGGCAGCCATCAGAGATCTTGTAAACCATGACGACTTAATACAGAAAGTGCACTAGAAAACCGTGTAACTTTTCATTATCCAAGCAATAACACTTAATACTGCTGTAAAGCAGAACATGGTAGAAAATTGGCACCCTTACTAGTGCCCACAGCGCTGCAGATCCCGTTATAACCTGGCATCTTTACACAATTAGTGGCCAAGGCCAAAAGTATAAGTTAGGCCTCTTGCACGCGGCCGTTGTGCTCCCATGGCCGTATTGCGGGCCGCATATGGCGGTTCCGCAATACACTGGGCATCGGCCGTGTGCTTTCTGCATCATGGATGCTGACCCTTTAACTTGAATGGGTCCGCAAATCCGGAGATGCGGAACAGAAGCACGGAAGGGAAGCACTACAGAGTGCTTCCGTGGGGTTCTGATCTGTTCTATCTTTTTGCGGAACAGATGGATCACGGACCCATTCAAGTTGAATGGGTCTGGATCTGTTCCGGCCGCCGCACGGACATTGCCCGTGCATTGGGGACTGCAAATTTTGGTCCCCATTGCACGGAACGGAACCACAACGGCCGTGTGCAAGAGGCCTTATATAGATTGGTGTAATGTTTCAAAAAAACTTCTCTTTCAATTCTGACTCACAATTGCTGCTTAGGAAACCAGCAGTAAATTAGCAGTAGTTGAAATTAAAAGGGTTTTACAAGATTCATATATTGATGACCCATCCTCAGGAGAAGCCATCAATTTCTGATCGTTGGATGGCCGACTCCCGGCAGCCCCCAGATGATCTGTTTTAGGAGGCCATGGCGCTCCAGTGAGCACTGCGGCCTCTTCCTAGGCTGGTGACAGCATGTTCATCAGTCATATGGCCTAGTTGTAGCTCAGTCTCATTCCACTGTATGGCGCTGTGCTTGGTAAGCTGTGAAGAGGCCGCAGCGCTCACTAGAGTACCGCAGCCTTTTTATACAGCTGATCGATGGGGGTGCGAGGAGTTGGACCCCACCTGATCAGATATTGATGACCTATCCTGAGGGTAGGCCATCAATATAGGAATCCTGGAAAACACCTTTAACTTGAAAATTGATGTCCATAGCAGCTACCTATTTGCAGCACATTAGACTTAAAGGGGGCGTATTAGAGTAGAAAACCGGCTGCAATCTTTCAGGAACAGCACCACTCTTGTCCATGGGTTATGTGAGGTATAATTTCACTTCAATGAGTTAAAATATTAGACTTAGGCCTCTTGCACACGACCGTATGCCCTCGGAGACATACGGTCCGTGAGCGGGCAATATATCCCGGAGTGGTATTGATCGTGCGCACGGGAGCGCACAGCATCATAGATTACAATGATGCTGTGCATGTCTGGCCGCCCGCGGGGGTATTGTCCCGCACTCATATGATCTTATGAATGCAGGACAATAGCATCGCGGGTGGCCCGACGTGCACGGCATCATTGTAATCTATGATGCTGTGCGCTCCCGTGCGCATGATCAATGCCGCTCTGGGACATATTGCCCGCTCACGGACCGTATGTCTCAGAGGGTATACAGTCTTGTGCAAGGGCCCTTAGGTGGCACATCATCTGCAAGAATACAGCCATACCCAAGTCCTTTAATGCTGCTCTGTGTACTAAAATTAAGCAGTTGAAAATTAGCCTTTTCCGTAACGGGTGAGATGCGCGCGTTCTGGTAAGTAGTTTTGATGCAGAAACTACTCATTAAGGTCCCATATTTATGTGGACGTCCCTCTATAAATATTATTGGGGTAGAAATAGTTAACAAGCTAGTACGGTGAAAAGTCCTTAGAAAACAGTTTAGTTTTAAGCATTTTCAGTCATGAAATTTAAATTTTAGTTTGTTTTTATTTATTTTTATAAATTTCTATTTGAAATTGCAGCTGTCAGCCACCTATTAAAATCGGACAAGATTACAACTCAACTTCTCACTTTGCAGTTTTCTCCCTGCAAGGCTACGATCTGTGTCACCTCACATTATGAGTTTTCAGAGACAAGTAAAGTGGCATCCTGGATGCTGACGAGTGAGGTGGTTAATAAACTAACCATGCCGTGGCCTGGGAGAATTTAGTGTTTTTGTTTTTTGATTTCTTATCTTCCTGAGAAAATCGGGCAGACAAGGAATAGCAATATCATTGCTTGTAAGGCCTGAACAGGGCAGAGTAGTAATAAAGCAGAGAAGGCACGGGCTTCCCTCGCAGCACAGTTAGATTCAGAAATAAGAGAATGACACAAAAAACACAGGCCCCTAAGAGGCATCTCGATACCACTTCCTAAAGAGGGAAAAGGGACAGCAAAATGTCGTTTCTCACCTGAATTTCTGACCTCTGGAAGCCGGAGTGTTAGAATAATATTGCCATCCTTGTTCATCTCGAATTTAATCAGAATACTTGGAGAGGAAAGACGTCTCCTGACCAAATGACCTATTTTAGTGCGCTTGGATATCATAGAGGGGGGTGATCATCTGACACCCCTCACCATGAGCCAGAGTGAAGACGGCATACAGCGGCAGACTCAAGTCATCCTTCTTTCTTTGAATGGCCACATGTAAGGCCTCTACGGAGTGCTTTCGTGGGGTTCTGTTCTGCAAAAATATAGAACTTGTCCTATCTTTTTGCGGGACGGACGGCTCGCGGACCCCATTCAAGTGAATGGGGTCGCGATCCACATGCGGCATCCCCACGGTCGGTGCCCGTGCATTGCGGACTGCAATTTGCGGTCCGCAACACAGGCTCGGCCAGCACACGTTCGTGTGCAAGAGGCCTAATACTGCGTTTCCCCTGCATCGGTCACAGCAACTTCCGTTAGCAGAATCTGCTATTTCAGAAGCTGGACCCACATTGACAAGCAGATTGCCTCTTAATATAGTGCTCCAAATGTCCACAGGTTGTGTGTGGTATTGCAGCTTGGCCCCATTCACTTGATTTGAGCAAAGCTGCAGTACCCCACACAACCTGTGGACAGATGTGGCGCTGTTTCTGGAAGAAGGCAGCCATGTTTTTCTAATCCTGTACTCTCTCTTTAAATTGTTGATTCAACAATGTCTTATTGTGGACACAATTGTGACTGCATTTATTATGACCATGTAAACATATAGTAGAGATAAAAACTCTAAGGAACTTAAATAAGAATTACTAGATTCACACATTCTTCGCCAGTTATCTCAGTTTTTCATGCAGTTATTTAGTATTTGTAAGCATTGATTTCCTGTTCATTTCTCACTCTGGTATTGTTATTGTATGTTTTATTACATTTTCAATTACATCTGTGATTTATTGTATTCTAAAAAGAACATTGAGATTAGTGCAATCTCTCAACTGCTGTGCGTCTCCTCGGTCATTACAGATTAATGTAAGGCTGGTCATAGACCTAACGATCGTTGTCAATGATCCAAATGATTTTTCACTCATTAACAAGCACTGTTGTAGCTATGGTACTTAAAGCTGTGGAATTTTAAAATGTCTCTGGGTTGTTAGTGGTCAACACTATGAACATGACTTTTACATTACAATCATCCAAGGCATCATATGTCTCGCAATACAGTGTATCTTGCAATCACTAAAGAAATCTCACTGCTCATCAGATCAGGATGATATCTTCCTCCATGTCCAGATTAAAAGGGGGTGTATGTGGCAGGCGCAGCACTATAAAGTGCCTTTTGCGCTGTGGCATTAGAAGAATTTTGATATCTCTGACTTTAGTCTAACCAGACTGTCTATTACTCTGTAATTCCTCTATCGCCGTTCTATGGAAACAGTAGGTTTAAAGAGCACACCAAATGCTTGAAATAACTTCTTTATTAACGTCAACTTTTCTTCATATAACATTGCCGCCTCCGCAGCAGATAGTCCATGTACAAAACACGTGTTGAAAAGATATCACAAAATGGCGGTATGCATAAGATGGTGGTTCAACTATTCAATCTTGTCATTCAACATAAAATGGTGGATATATTTCTCTCTTGAGTATCTGTACTCTAACTTTAAGTTATTTAAGCACTTTATGATCTCTCTGAGGTATATCTGAGGTCTAACTAATAGTTCTGCTTGCAGTATGCAGTTAGCAGTGACTATTTGCAGATTGGTTGAGTATGATCTGGTGTGGTTGTAATATTGGATTGCATGTAAATTTGGATTGCAATATGGAATCTGAATGCTTGCAATTGTAGCTTGCAATTTGAAACTTTCAATTGAATTTGTATTGTTGCAATAGGTGGAACTGTAAGTAAATACATATATATCTAGTTCAGTATACAGTTCTAAACACAATACTAACCATATGAACATTATATAGCTTGTTTTAAATACCTATATTGGCCTCTTGGTCCCATAAGACTCAGCTCTCAGTGGAGTGAATGTCTCTTCAGCTCCTGTCTCTGGTGAATAATGATTCTAGCAGCAGGAGCTGGGGGAATTCCCAGACAGGCCGTCTGTGAGGCTGGCTGTGATTGGTGAAAACTCTTGCTGTGTGAGAAGCTGGCTGCGATTGGTCTAGACTTGTGCCCAGCAACAACAGATTAACACTATGCTTTCTGTTGTTTTTGCTGTGTCAACGAGCCCACCCCACACTACAAAATTAATTCCAAAGGCACATTATCCTTTCTGCCTCTGTGAACACAAAACACAACAGTAATATGACATCCAAAACATGATGTCACAGTAAATAACTCTGCTTTTGTCTTTAACACATAAACATAGAAACGGTATTAAGTCTATTAGGAGGTTTAGCTGTATACACATATAAGCTATACTAGCAACCTAGGACAGGTCTTAGCTGGCCAGCTACAGTGTCCCAGTTTAAAAAAAAATCCGGCAGCCCTTGTAAATATACCACAATAATAAAAATAAGCTCCCTTTTCTCCACCTGCTGCTTCCAGTGCTTTGGCTGCACGATGACATGTGTGCACAGAACGTCACTGCTGCAGCCAGGAAGATGATCTCAGCAGGGGGGAGGACCAATCACTGGCTTTGGCAGTATTTGGAACATCACTGCTGAGATTAGTAGATTACTGCAGCAGTGATCTGTCTGCACAGAACATCACTGCTGCAGCCAGGAAAAGCTTCAGTGAGAGAAACTGGAGCTCATTGCTGAAAAAAGCAGGGCAGAAAAGGTGTGATTATTGATTCTTTTGTTGTTTTAGCAGATGTACAGGGGTTGCCCGAGTTTATATTGAACTCTGACAACCCCTTTAACATGTAAATCCTAATAGTGTTGCTTTTAACGGGATCTCATTAATTACTGTATGTAAGGCTGTGTTCAGACTTCAGCTATTTGGTCAGTTATTTCCATTAGTTATTGTGAGCCAAAACAGTAGTGAAGCCTACTCAGAGATCATGTGTAATGGAAAGATCTGCACCTGTTCTGTGTTTTTAACCCTCACCTGGTTTTGGCTCACAATAACTGATGGAAATAACTGACCAAATAACTGAAGTGTGAACACATATAAATTGTGTAATCCCAGAAGTCCACCAAATCAACATTTTCACCCTTATATAATAGGTAATTATAATGTCCATTTCCATAGCCAATAAGCTACAACTAGAATCTACTCCTCATTACTACAGTCTATGATAATTACATGTTGAAATTGTGACTTTCAAATTTTAAACAAAAAATGCCCGAAAATGTGAAAGATGAGATCTGCTGAACCCGTGTTATTACTGCAGCCACAAAGTGCCATTAATGAATGAGAGCCTATAAGAATAAGGCTGGGGTCACACCAGTCCACGGATTCCGATGTTCTGACCCATTATAGGAACAGAAGCGCTGGGGGCTAATCGGACACAGACCAAAAATATGGTCGTTTGTGCATGAGGTCTAAGGACTCTTTCACACGAGCAGATCCCGTGCGTGGAATCTGCTGTGTAAAAGAGTGCCAAGCCCCGCTCCGGCCAGCAGAGACACGGAGCCTTAAGATGACTGATAATGCTCTTTGCCTCTCTCTGACCTTTTTACTACAAAATCATGGTGACCATTTTATCTCACTGTGATTTTGTAGTAAAAAGATCACAGACAGGCACGGAGCATTATCATGTTAATGCTCCATGTCTCTGCTGTCCGGAGCGGGGCTTGGCTCTCTTTCACGCAGCGGATTACCCGCACGGCATCCGCTCATGTGAAAGAGCGCTAAGTCTCTTTCATCAGTCAATACCTGCATTTTGTTTAACATTTGAAGAGGTTTTATACTATTTCTTTTGTGTTTTTTTTTTTTTTATATTTGTGTTTTTTTTTGTTTTTTTTTATATTTATATATATTTTTTTATTTGGTTACTGGTATATATGTTGTTTTTAATTGATGGTTAATATTGACATGACATTTTGTATGTATTTATTTATATTACTAAGATGTTTAAGAGCCAGTACTTGTATTATCAATAACTTGGTTTGATGGGTGTTTTAACATACTATACGGCCGGTAGTAGCATGTTCTGTAAATGACATTTCCATTTGTGGATGAAGGTGCGTTTCTTCTGGGGCTTCAGCAGGTAAAGATGTCTGTTTGAAGGTTATTAACTTGATGATTGCACAACTGGTACACTTGACCCACAGCAGTGAGCCCTGTCCATAAAATAACATGTCTCTCATCTGCCTTTTTTTCAACACTGTGCACCTAGAGGTCACTCTAATACACACAGGGTCAGTGCGTGCCACATCAATGTAAATTCAGTGTGAAAAAACCAATGTCTTATTGTATCTGAATCTCAGAGTGTGAGTGACAGCACCGGGAGATTGAAGGCTGTAAATTGGTCTAATGTTTTTAGACTACTTGAGACAGGTCCCTTTAATAGATGTTTATTTATTTATTATTTTCCAGATTGTTTATTTAAAAATAAATATTAACTTCTGCATCCTGTTATTAAACATATAAATTGTAAGATGGAATGTTCTATAAATTATACAGCTTCTAATAGTTGAGTAGATAGTTGAGCTATTGTAAGAATGACATAAGAGTGTGCACAATGTCACGTTATCCTTTGTTAAATACACTGCCAGGCGATGCAGTTTTGAATGCTAGATGAGCTAGACTTTAGATTGGCATTGGGATACATAGCCTCTAACCTCAAGGTCACTGGTTCAGATCTGGCTCTCTGCGAGAGTGACTGAAAATCATTAGCATTTTAAAGCTGTTTGGTGACCCTTAAGAGAGGGGTTGGTCTTCGTAGTCTTATTCCCAGTTCACCACATCTCAAAACCATCATCAGAATTTGAAGCTTTAGAGGCTGGAGGATTAATGAACATTAAAACTGAAGTACCTTCATACCTTCTAGGACTAGTCTCTCTGGAGAGTGACTGCAGGACTAGGTCACAGGCTTCAATGTTCACAGGTTCTGCTGCCAGATTCCAGCACAGTGACTGCTTTTAGGCTTCGTTCACATCACCGTTCAGCCTATCCGTTCTCCTGCTCCGTTTATGAGCAGGAGAACGGAGAGGACGGAGAAGGCACATAACTGAGCCAAACGAAGCCCTTAGGACCACATAGACTATAATGGGGTCCGTTATGTTTCTGCACAGAAGATAATTTTGAAGCGGAGACAAATGTCGTGCATGCACAACTTGTCTCAGATCCAAAATCATCTTCTGAGCAGAAACATAACGGACCCCATTATAGTCTATGGGATCCTTAGGCTCCGTTTGGCTCAGTTATGTGCCTTCTCCGTCCTTTCCGTTCTCCTGCTCCTAAACGGAGCAGGAGAACAGAAAGGCTGAACGGTGATGTGAACGAAGCCTTACTCGCTTTATACTAAACTGTTGACACATATCTGTCCGTAAAATATTCCTTTGTGTGTTGTAATTTATGCATGACGTGTCACATGACTCATTTTCTCAGCTTGTTCTCTTTACAACCTCGTTATATGTCAGTAAATAATACATTGATAGAAGATAATCTTACCAGTGACTGTATTTGTGAGTGATAACCTCCCTTCTGATTCTCAGCTGGGTCATGTGACCAGCACTCTGACTTTCCAAATCACACAGCATCTTATGTGTCGTCAGGAAGTCAGTTTCTCTATGTATTCCTATGGGAGCCTCAATGTCAGTCTCATAGGAATGAATAGAGAAGTAACTGACTTCCTGTCCTGTGTCAGTTGGAGATCAGCGTGTTGGTCACATGACATAGCTGAGGATCAGAAGGGAGGGGATAACTCACAAATACAGTCACTGTTAAGAAAGTTATCTTCACTACAGTTTACATCATATACCCTTCTAACAGTTCAGAGAATAATATTTTTGGTGGAAGTGCTTCTTTAACCTACCAGTATGTTTCAGCAGTGTGGTATGTCCACCCATGAAAACACAGGTAGAGCATCCAAACGTCATGCAGATCTTGCCTTTGGACAGATTCAAATCCAGGATCCCAGTGGTGCAAGAAAACCATGCCAACCATTAAGCCACTGTTCTGGCCACTTACTTCTATGAGGTCACCAGTAGTATGATAACCAGAATTCTTCAGAATAATTCAAAATAACAGATTAGCAGATGATTGCCGATGGTGCAGGATTTTCCTGGGCTACTCTTCTGTTTGCTCTTACCGTTCTGGAGATGAAATAGTTTCAGTAATATGGTTCAGCTGGTTTTCCTGCACATAGCACAATATTCGAGGAACCCGTAGTCCTGCCATGCTTCATGACCCAGGTAATGACACTTCACCTTCGCCCTTTCTGTGTCATGGAAAAATTAGACTTTTCAACAAACGGAAAAAAAATTGTTGGATGTTTGGTGCAGGATTCAGCAGTCATTGATGGCCGCCACTGAGCATGGCACAGCTTACCTGCTGGAGTTTTTCATTTTATATTATGGTTTAAATGAGGCTTCAGTCTTGTATCCCTTAAACCTTCCATTTTTTGTATATCTAATATTGTAATTTGCTGATATATATTAAAGGGGTTACCCGGGTTTTTTATATTGATGGCTTATCCTCAGATTATCAATATCAGATCTTTGGGGGTCTGACTCCCATCACCACCCACCGATCAGCTGTTGGAAGAGGCTGCAGCGCTTTAATGAGCACAGTGGTCTCCTCACAGCTTAGCAAGCACAGTGTTGTACATTGTATAGTGACTATTCTTGGTGTTGCAGCTCAGGCCCTTTCACCTGAATGAGACTAAGCTGATCACAGGCCATGTGACTAATGAACATGACGTCACTGGCCTTGGAAGAGGCCGCAGTGCTCACCTGGCCTAGTGAATGGGGTTTATCTACAGTACAAAGCACAGCCGCTATCCAATGGACTGTCCTCACCGAAGCACCATTGCCTTCTCAAACAGCTGGTTGGCAGGGGTACTGGGAGTCGGACACTTAACAACCAAATATTGATGACCTATCCTAAGGATAGTCCATTATTATCAATATCCTAGAAAACCCCTTTTAAAGGGACTCCAGCGACCTCCCTATCAAATAATAAATCAGTAAGGGGTTAAGGGGAATCTGTCTCCAGCGATCTCCCTATCAAACTGTTTGCATAGACACATATCTGTGATTCACCTGACTAAAGGGCTGATTTTCTTTTCTTGATCCGAGGTTCAGTTCTAGAGTTATAATACTTGGCCTCAATATGCAAATTAGGTATCTGGTGCAAGAAGGGCGTTACCATGACTGTTGTTGCGCCCAAGTTCCAATCACTTGTATGACCATCCCGGCCCTCGCTGCTTTAATTGACAGGGCCAGGCAGTGACAAAGCAGCGAGGGAGTGGCTGGCCACAGAAAGGAGCAGAGCTTGGGTACAATAAGAGCAACAGTGGCACCCTCATTGCACCAAAGGCCTAATTTGCATACTAAAAAAAGGATCATAACTCTGGAACGGCACCTCAGATCAACAAAAGAAAAACACTGTTTTAATCAGGTGAGCTACAACTACGTGTCTGTGCAAAATGTTTGAGGTATCTGGTGACAGAACCCTTTTAACTGACTTATTGTTTGATTATGTTTCAGCTGTTTGTATTTTCTTAGCCTTAATGTAACATGTGAATTGGAGACATATATTCATTTAATGTGGACCAACTCACTGTTGTTGTCACCTGAACATTAATTATTTTTTCTCTCTTAAACCAGCAATGATAACAAGAGTAGTGATTTTTCGGTCACTAGCAATTGGTTTCTAATAGAGGTTATGTACAGTAGATCAAACCACTCCTTTAAACTTGATACTTGCTTAAAGGGATTATCCCACGATTAATTTAAAAAATGAAAATCAGACATCATATACATGACAATCTCTTTCTAACAAATCTAGAACAAGCCCTGTACCTCACATGGATCCATAGATCTCCCCATTCATTGTTCTGCTAGACTTATATCAAGCTGACAGCTCAGGGGGAGTGTCCTTTCTCCTGTAGCACAGGGGGCGTGTCTCAGCTCTCCCGATCACAGCTCAGGAGGCAGTTGAAGGATGAAACTGAGCATGTGCGGCCACCTTAGTGAGCAGGACAAAGAAATAAGAAGAAAACAAACAGCAGGTGACGCTATACAGATACATTTTATTGAATAACTCAGTGGCTATGCTAGTCCATAAAATTACAAAAGTATCCAGATCCAGGTGCTAGTTTGGCAATTTTTTGTGGGCAACCCCTTTAATCATGAGATACTTCAATTTTAAATTTTTTTTTTGGTCTTCATGTTTCATACCTGAAATAAACCCGTTCATTGTAAAAAATAATTGGAAAAAAACATAAAAATGAAAATAAAACACAGACGCATCAGTCTATTTGTTTCTAATTGACAAGGCAGATAATATTGTACAATAGGATTAATTATCACGAATCATTATCCCATCCCTGACGTGTGTATAATGGACGGAGCAGTGTTATCGTCCTTGTGTTATCTTTTTTATCTTTTTTTTGTGTTGACTTTGACTAGCCTATCCTCATTTTTGAACCCTCCGATTGTGTCGCCTTGTGTGTGTTTTGGCCTCATTTCTTCCATCTCCACCTCACTCAGCTGCAAAAAATGTCTTCATTGTTGCTCTCCCAGATTGTGATACTGTCACAAAACTGTTGCTAGGCAACAAATGTGGTTACCGGGACCGAGCGAATAGCTGAAGGGAAAGAGAAGTGTTGCACCATTGTAGAGTAACCATAGCAATGACCTACTATTACAGAATAAGGAATTAACATCAACAGTCTTCTAATATCAGACATATGCAGGGATTCACAACAGTGTCAGGTTGGGCCCCGGACTCATGTGCGACAACGCTCGTCCGTATCCTCAAGTTTGTGCCCTCATTGTCGGTACTAATACAGGGCCCATTTTGCACTGTGGAGGCTGAAATTCTAATGGGGCCTTCAGCATCTGCCATAGTTTTGTATTGTGAAGCTATAGGGGAGGGTTGGTAGCGGGAGCCCTCTCTTGTGAGTATATATATATATATATATATATATATATTTACATCATGGGCTGTGGTGGAGAGACTAGTGACTGAGGGGCTCAGACACAGGCTTTGCAGACCTATGACCTGTCTCCCCCTTTGAATACATTTTCTGTAACTGATGAAGCAGGTGGTGTGATTCTGTCTCGGCGTTAAGCCCGGGCTCACACTTTCTGCCTTTTCTTTTTTTCTTAGCTTAGTTCTGTTTCTGCAGATTGGTTCAAGGGCTTTACCTTCCAGCATCTAAGGGGTGAATGAGGCAGGGATGTTTGGGCCGCTGCTCCATCTTCTAGCCAGAGAAGTAACTTTGAATTCAAAGAATCTCTTCCTTTTTCTTGGAGCAGAAGGATGATGAATGGCTGTGACACACAGCACTCAACCCTCCGTGTCTAGGCCCTGCTGCTGGTGAGCGCTCTTCACAGGCCAGATGCCATCCAGAGAGTGTGCGGATACACCCAGCCCGGCCGCCCCTTCTGCTGCCTGATTTACAATGCATCGGGAGGGTGACTAGACACGTTCTCCTGTATGCATCCTTCATTGTCCCTGTGGTAGTCTGTGACCCCACCCTGCTGGCCTCTATCTGTCTGTCTATCTATCTATCTATTATCCATCTTTCTATCTGTCTTTCTATCTATACTCTATCTATCGTTACTATATTTATCTATTAGTCTCTACTATATCTATAAATCTATATATCTAAAAAGAAACATATCAGCAGCACTGTATAAATGGGGGCAATCCCTCAAACACCGTTGGTTCTTGGTCTCACAGTGTATAGTTTACAATAAAGAGGCAGCCCTCCGGATATTGTGAATGGTGGGGGACCCGCTTTATTCACCCAACTGCGACATTTCAGCCCAATCTATCTACCGCTACTATATCTATGAATCCATTATCTATCTACCGCTACTATATCTATGAATTCATTATCTATCTACCGCTACTATATCTATGAATCCATTATCTATCTACCGCTACTATATCTATGAATCCATTATCTATCTACCGCTACTATATCTATGAATCCATTATCTATCTACCGCTACTATATCTATGAATCCATTATCTATCTACCGCTACTATATCTATGAATCCATTATCTATCTACCGCTACTATATCTATGAATCCATTATCTATCTACCGCTACTATATCTATGAATCCATTATCTATCTACCGCTACTATATCGATGAATCCATTATCTATCTACCGCTACTATATCTATGAATGTCTTTATCTATACTATATCTCTGAATTATCTATTCATCTTTCTTTCCTATCTATGAATGTATCATCTATCTATCCTGTTGTCCACCTGTCTTATTATCTATTGATTTATCTATCTATCTATCTATCTCTATCAATCTATCTTTTGACCTACTGTATCTCTCCACCTATCCTGTTAACTATCTGGCCTATTTATCTATCTATAGAAGAAATGAATTACTGCAGCACTCTTCAATTACTATATCCCGATTTTATTCACCAAGCGACGTTTCGACTACAAACATACTATTTCAAGGCGTGAAAAGACTGTAGTCAAAACGTCACTTGCTTGGTGAATAAAATTATTAAAGCCAACTTGGAGTGCGGCAGTCATTCAGCTGGAGCCGGACGCTGCTTACACTACCACAGAAATGGACCTTACGGCAGAGGTAACTAACTGGAGTGTTGCTGTCTAATATATAAAGCGGAGTATGTGTGTGTGTATGTCCGCTAAAGAAATCTGCACCGTCGCATTTACAATCGCAAAATTTGGCACACAGGTACATCGGGTGTCCGGGAAGGTTTTAAACCGGGTCGTAGCTCTCTGGCACATACTGTTCATGAGATATCCCCCAAAAAATACAAATATGGCACATCACATGACCTACATTAGCCAATAGAAGCCTGCAGGTCTTTCTTTTCATATCCCAACTGCCATACACACGGTCAGCCAATAGAAGCTCGCAGGCCCTTAGTCTCCACATACGCACAGTTTTACTCCAGGTTTCCATAACAACCCAGCCATTTTTCTTCACTGCTGCAGGTCAGCTTTAAAGGGGCAGGGCGCTGTGGATGACACCGGTTAAGGAAGCAGAGTGCTGGGGAGGTCACTTTTCAGGGGGCAGGTAGGATGGCCATCTAGGACTTAAAAAACCCTCCCCCAGGTCCCGCTAAGCCACGCCCTTATCCGGTTAGGCCACTCCCACTCTGCAGCCGACGGGGGTTAAAAAAATGAAGTTCAAAATCAACTTCCATCAGCTGCAGGGGAGGGAGGGTGGCTTTCTCTGCAGCTCATGCTCACACAGCACTGTGCTGCTGTCTGAGAGTGAGCTGTTCAAAAGAACATCCCTGCGTCCATCCAGGTCCTGCGCCGGACGGAGGACAGGGAGTCTGGAAGATGGACTGTCCAGCCTAAAACTAGACCTCTGGCCACCCTAGGGGCAGGCTGCTGTGGAGATCACAGTTAAGGGGACGATTCGCTATGGAGGTCAGTGTTAAGGGGCAGATTGCTGTAGAGGCCACTGTTAAGGGGACGGGGTGTTGTGGAAATCGCTGTTAAGGAGATGAGGTACTGTGGAGGTCACTAATAAAGGGGCAGGCTGCTGTCACTGTTAAGGGGACAGGGAACTGTGGAGTTCACAGTTAGGGTCCATTCACACATCCGTGTGTGTTTTGCGGATCCGCACGGACAGCGGCAATGTGCATTCCGCATTTTGCGGACCGCACATTGCCGGCACTAAGACAATATGCCTATTCTTGTCCGCTATTGTGGACAAGAATAGGACATGTTCTATTTTTTTCAGGATCGGAATTGCGGACCCGTCGTAGAAATGTATGGGTCCGCAAGTCCGTTCCGCAAAATGCGGAATGGAATTGCGGATGTGTGAATGGACCCTTAAGGGGACGGTCTGCTATGGAGGTCAGTGTTAAGGGGCGGGGTGCTGTAGAGGCCACTGTTAAGGGGGCGGGGTGTTGTGGAGGTCACTAATAAAGGGGTGGCCGCTGTGAAGGTCACTGTTAAAGGGGAGGGCCCTGTGGATGTTACTTTTAAGCGGGCAGGCTGCTGTGGAGGTCACAGTTATAGTGGATACTGTCCATATCTTTTAACAACACCCAAACATTAAATGAAATAGATGAAATATACCGTACCCGTGCAAAGCCGGGTCCTTCTGCTAGTTCATTATATTTGGGACTTCTATATCTATCCATGTATCCTCTTATCTATATGTTATTATCTAACAGTCTCTCTATCTATCTTATCTGTCTGTCCTATTATCTGTTTATCTATCATTCGATCTAGCCAACTATCTACATGATTATCTGTCGTCTATATATACTGTTATCTTTCTATCTACAATGTATCCTGTTTATCTCTCTACCTTATCACATATATATATACTATTATCTATCTGTCCTTCTATCTGTTTATTAATCTATACTATTATCTCTCATCTATATACAGTATATTATCTAGCTGTCTCATCTATCTAGCTTATATCTTTATTATTATCTATGTATGATATTATCTATCTGTACTATTATCTCAATTCAAATTAAATTATTGGCAGGACTAAATACATATTAACATTGCCAAAGAACGTTGGAAATAATTGGGTTGAGACTGGGAATGGGGGATAGGGACACACATCTATGGTAGGAGTATAGAAGTCCATGGTATATTATGCTCCTTTCAGTCTATGGCCGCTGTGTTTTCCTCTTCCCTCAGCGCTATGGATAGTTTCTCTTCTATGGAGATGAAGTCTAGGAAGAGATCAGACAGTCTCATAACGTGAACTGCCCCATCCTCCATGGACTTTTGGTCGCACTTCTGGCACATCCTGCTCTTCCTGTATTTCTGTTGGTGCCTCCCGGATTTGATGAGCAGGCTATAGACGCTCAGTCTGTACCGGCTCAGGATCTGTCAGTCTTTGGGGCTGGGTATTTTATCCAGATATTGGGCCAGTTTGTACTTCCTCTGTAGACTCTAGTATATTATCAATTTCTGTGATGTTCTTATATTGTTTGTCCTTTTTGCCCTTGTGTATTGTCTTCTGATTCTTACCTTTTGTCAGTCCATGTTGGCTAGTGTCTTGGGTTTGGGTGAGTTGTTCTGGGTTGCTTTGTTTTTCTGAGGCATCTTGGTTTTGCAAAGCTTTGTGATGATAGGAGCTTGGACTGTAGCTATGTAGATGGGCCCTTTATGAGAGCGCACTTCTGGACAACACGGTGTAGTGAGAATGATGGAGAAGAGGAAGAGGCCTATTTGTGCAGGTGGTTTGTTTGTGGATTTAACATATAGGAGCAGTTGGTTATGTTCTGACAGGTGTGTTTGTGGAGTGACTATGAAGACACCAACATTTGTAGGGTCCATATCTGTGATAGTGTTGTCTACCACACTGTTGCCTACATGGGAGTTTAGGGTATGACTTCCCAAAGAGTTTGTCTTGGTGTGGCCATTGAGAATACGAAGTCTGAGGCTTCGATATAAGTTCTGTAGTTTTCTGCCATCATAGCTGTTCCTCTCGGTGTGCACTGAGCTGTCACAGTCAGTGTCTGCTCCAAATGTATACGTTTCCGTCAGTGGTTAGGTATTTTCTCTCTCTCTGTTCTTGTGTTGAGGTTTCCATAGATGAGAACATTGTCTAGGGCCTGGAAACAAGTGGCTTCCCTCTGTAAGATCTCAAAGTTGTTTAGATTGAAGTACAGCGACTCTGGCGGAGCTATGTACGCTACACAGAGGTAGACGTCAGTTTGACAGGTGAGGATGGAGGGGCCTATTTTTACCCAGATGTGACTGTCTTCTCTCTTCACTGGTCTGATCTGCTCATGGAGCTCCTCCTTAGACCAGGATAATATTCCTTGAACTCCGAGCTTGCTTGATGTTTTTCTTTTTCAGGACAGGGACAGAGATCTCTCTGTATCTGATGGGTACCAGGGATTTGTTCTCTGCCTTAGTCTATGTTTCCAGGAGCATCTGTATATCAATGTCTTTCAGTCTTAAGTTAAAGTCTGGGTCATGTATACTGAATACTGAAGCGTTCATGCCCTGTATTCCAGCTGCTGATTATAAGAGAAGTCCTTGTGTGTCTGTGTACCTTGCAAACAGCTGCCCTGCATAGGCATTTTGGTCCAGTCACATCAGTTTTCTGCACAGAGTGCTGAGCAGGGTCTTTATCTCCTCAATGTCTCTGCTCTGCATTAGGCCTCATGCACACAACCGTTCTGTTTATTGCGGTCCGCAAACCGCGGATCCGCAAAAAATGGAAGCCGCCCTTGTGCCTTCCACAATTTGCGGAACGGAACGGGCGGCCCATTGTAGAAATGCCTATTCTGTACCGCAAAACGGACAAGAATAGGACATGTTCTATTTTTTTTGCGGGGCCACAGAACGGAGCAACGGATGCGGACAGCACACGGAGTGCTGTCCGCATCCGAGCCGCCAAAACGGCGGTTTGGATGCGGACCAAAATAACGGCCGTGTGCATGAGGCCTTACTCTGTGTGAAGCAGGTGGTTTTCTCCAGGGTTGCCTGATTTTTGGGTACAGGTCACTGATGTCAGTTTGAGGAGCGTATGAAGTTTGCGGTCTATTTCTTGCCTGTGACCTTGTCTTGTCTGGGCCGGGCGGTCTCAGCTGCTGCAGAACATCATAAAACCCACCTCTGCTGAGCACTATATATTTCAATACATTGGCCAGAAGGCTGACTCCTCAGTTGTTGAGATGAAAGGTCCAGTCACTACTAGGCCCTTTCAAGTAAAGCACCCTCACTTCACACATTGCTCACTTGTGATTGCATCGCAGCAAGGCCTGTGTCCTCACTGCAATGACATTGCTCCAACGTCCTGTGCATGGTAATGACATCGCAGAAGGGCAGCGCCACGCAGCAATGTGTATCTCATATCCATCCATCCATATCTATCTATCTCAAAGCAGTGATGGTGGCACCAAACAGGAGGAAATGCAGAACAAAAAAATAAATGAGGTGCAAGCCCAAGGGAAGAAGACCATTGGCCAGTATATAAAAATACAAAAAGGCAGCACTCAGCAGGCTAAAGTAAAAAGCTAAATGTATTCACCCATGTGGACGCTATCCTGTCCATCTCTCTACCTCACATCATATATGTACTGTTGTCTGTATGTCTCTCCATCCATCCATCTATCTAGAGATGGTTACACGACACAACCTGTGTGGGGTCGGTCATGTGAAATGAATACATGTTCGCCCTCCAGTATAGTTCTATCTGCTGTTATTCTTATGCGATCCATCTGTACATCTGGCGAGCACTGATGATGTCACTTTTTATTTATTCTAAAAAGTTTTGTGCTGGAACACAAAAGTAACCAAAATGAAACGGCCTGCGGGCATTACACATGTAACATACTGTGCCTATTAACACTGACCCAGTCTGGATAGTGTAATGGAGAACTGGATGATGTCACAGGTCGGTGAGAATTTTACACGAGGCGTTAGATCTTTATACATCATGACTGAGATGATGGTTGTAGTAGACACTTGGGGTCATTTATCAAACTGGCGTAAAGTAGAACTGGCTTAGTTGCCCACAGCAGCCAATCAGCCTCCACCTTTCATTTTCCAAAGGAGCTGTCAAAAATGAAAGGCGGGATCTGATTGGTTGCTATTAGGGATGAGCAAATCAACTTTAGATGAAACATCCGAAGTTGATTCGCCTAAAACTTCGTTTTAATACTGTACGTACAGTATTAGAATGTATTGGCTCAGATGAGTCAAAGTTATTACTTCGAGAATTTGCATAATAACTTCAGAAATTGATTTATACTGTAAAAAAAACATTTCCCGAGCTCGGGTTTGGTTCCAAGGTACCACTCGGAACCGAACCTGAGTTGACAGATGCTTCATGTGCAGTGGTGACAACCACATAGCAGCCTTCGTGGCACCTAAGTCTCTATTGTGACATCCATGTACTCCCCCCCCCCCGCCCCGTCCTCATGCTACCCGTCTTACTCTCTACTACCTGTGTCTGCGTCTGCGTCTGCCATTTTATTCATGAACCAGGAAGCACAGGATGAACTATCCTGACCAGATGGTTGGAATTGAGGAGGGCAAAGAAAAAAGGAAATATGAAATGTGTGATAATTATTTGACTGTATGACAAAACCCCCACTGGACGGTGAAGCGTTTGTCACCTCCACGTTGGTGGGCTGAAGTGATCTCGATCAGGTATAATATGTGAGCCTAGCAGGGAGGTGTTCTCATGCACTCTCTTTTCTGTCCTTAGGCACGGAGCGGCATGAGCTGACCTCGTGGAAGAGCTTCTCCTCCATCTTCAAGTTCTTCTCCGACGCCCTGGAAGCCAAGAAAACAAAAACCCCGACAGTACCTACCAGGCGCTCCCACAGAATAAAGAGTGAAGAATTGTAAAACAAAAGAAAATGGCAGTGGTGAGGGGCGATGGCACAGATCCGCCCGTCCCCCATCCCCCCCCCCCCCCCCCCTACAACTGGTCTCTCCGCGCTCCCAGACCCTCATTAGATTGTTTTCTTCCTAGAGCACAGGGTCATGATGTATACATTTAAATAGCGTTTTGCATTATTTCTAGATGAGTGCAACTGTCAAAGCAATATGGGTTCACTGGTTGTGCTTCCTGTGGTCTGCTGCGTGCATTCTGTGCTGCCCATCAGAGCGCAGATTAAGGCTGACAGCA
Organism: Bufo bufo; assembly: GCF_905171765.1. Classification (NCBI taxonomy): domain Eukaryota; kingdom Metazoa; phylum Chordata; class Amphibia; order Anura; family Bufonidae; genus Bufo; species Bufo bufo. The sequence goes on along the minus strand of NC_053390.1, from coordinate 140,357,304 downwards.
GCGCTGCACAGTACAGCATGGTGCAAGTCTAATTGCCCTGACATAGCCCGACACTGTGAGCGGATGCCATAGCTTGTCTGCCACTCCACTGCCCTGGGCCCACTCACTTACCTCTGCTTCACTCCTTTAATGCCTTCCCCACCGCGCAGGGAAATCATTTTATCCTACATGTGCCCCCCGTATTTTATGTCAGACAAGACGGTGTCACAGGGTTTGTTTTTAACTCCTCCTGTGCTGCACAGAAACTGCAGAGCCCCATACAATAGATCGTGTCGTTCAGAAGTATACAAGTTTCCATGGCAACAGGTATAATTCCCATCGTGATGACGTGCAAAACTCTTGAACTTTTTCTTGGTAAATCCACTTGTGGGCTCCAACAGTCACATGGCATGGGGTTCCTGTAGTGTCTGCGCCTTCTGTAGTTCTGCCCCTGGTCGTACTTAACCCTTACTATACCTTGAGTGCCCTAATACAAGGACACAGTCCTGCCTCCATCTACAGTGGGGGTATAGTGATTGCTGTATAGAAGGCCACATGTCCAGATACTGTGGACTGCAGCCTGGCTCATAGTCCTAATCCCAGGTTGAGTTTTTGACTTACTTTACACAGGTAACCATTTTATTTTATTTTTTTACCTGTAAAAAAAATTATATTTTCAGGTTTAATAATGATGGATAATTTTATAACCGTAGATAGAATCAATAGAGAGGACAGATAGGGCGTCCCGCTGATGCTGCATCCATCCAGAAACCCGTCATGGCGTATGTCAAGCTCACAATAGCAGCAGAGGTGAAATGGCTTGTCTGTGACGTAACCAAGGGGTCGTTCTAGACGACGCACGCAGTCAATATTACCTGCTAAAACTGTGACTCTTGTAGAAATAGATGTAGATGTTACGGTGTGTTGTACCAGATAGAACGTAGGTTTATGTTCCTGATCTCAAACACTGTGAACCGCACAGGGGGCAACAAAATAGCGAGAACTTGTCTTCTTTTCCTGTGATTCATTAGAACTACAGATGAGCAACTTGATCCTAATGAATCGATTTGTCTTATCAGCAGGACTTCTTCACCTGTGGGCGGCTGTCCCCGCAGGTGAAGATGCACCCACCTGCCACCAGATTGGCAGGGCCGGACATGTAACACGGCCATGACAATTTCCTGCCTGCGCCGCAGCCGACCAATGGCACAGAGTCCGACTCTGCTTTAGCTGTGGGGCAGCGCCTGCGCAGGTGCGGCTGGTAGCAGTGCTTGCGCAGTCCCAACTCCAAAGCAGAGCTTCTACACTTGCTCAGCTAATCGGGACAGCGGCACAGGCGGGAAATTGTCAGGGCCGTGCTAAATGTCCGCAGGTGAAGAAGCCCTGCTCATGAGACTACTTAATTTGCAGCGCTCTTAAGACATCTGTTTTTAATGAGTGGTTTTGTAGTCACCCCAGAACGAATACAAGCAATCACAGGGTCAGACCTTGAGCTGTTTTTTGCTGTATTTAGGTAGGGGTAATAAAGGCAAAATCCTCTTTCTTTTTATATTAGACGTTTCATGGTATATTTTTGATGTTTATTTTTAGATATTTGCAACCAAACCCATTGTGAATGGACCGAATTAGACTCGTACATTCTGATTTAACTGTACGCAAATTCTGTAAGTGAACTTTTAACGCGACTGGTGCCCTTTATCCTAGGGCATCATATGCCTAAAAGGGTTAATATAATGGATACTGACAGAACCTTCTGTACCCTACTCCAAACTGAGTCCTGTTGCATCTCAGTGGCTTCGTGTTGGGGCAACCCAGTCTGTGTCTTTTGGCGACTCTTCATCCTTAAAGGGGGGGGTCTAGTTTAGAAAACCACATTATAGAATTCTCCAAATAGAAGGGAGAATTCCTTATTCCAGACCCTCATCTGTGACCCTGAATGCAGAATAGTGCACCTGTAGTAGTGTGCGGTGGACACAGCACATTTCTGTATTATATGGACAGCCCATTGTTTTGAATTGGTGCTATGAAACTCTTAAAGGGGTTGTCCAGAATTAGAAAAACATGGCTGCTTCCTTTCCGAAAACAGCACCACCTCTGTTCAAGGGGGCAGACCTGCAATACCGCACACAGCCTGTGGACAGGGGAGATGCTGTTTTTGGAAGAAATTAGCCATGTTTTTCTAATCCTGGACAACCCCTTTAATCTCCTCTGTGGTTGCACTATGAGAATATTGAACACTTGCAACCAGAATCCTTCACAGATTACAGCTGATTACTGGAGATCCCAGGACTAGGACACCCTATTGGTGAGCTTATCATTGAGGTGCCCCTCTAACAATAAGAGATCCTCCATAGTGGAGAACCCGTTCTCACTCAATGTTCTCTGAGGGCCACTAATTAAAGGGAGTGTCACCACTATGTGACCTTATACAGAGCTTACATGGCTCTGTAGCTCACCTATACATGATTCTAATGGTGCCTTTGTTTTTTTCTTTGTCTATTCCCTGTGTAGGAGCCGAGACTGCTCTGCCTTCTTTTTACTTTACTCCTCCCCAGCCTCTTCCTTTGCCCGCCCTTAAAGTCCCTTGCGTCATCGCTAGGTCCGGCCGAGATCCCGCACCTGCTCCGTGAAGCAATGCGTTGCCCACACTGCCCACGGGCTGGCGGAGCAGTGTGCAGGCGTGGGATCTCGTCCGGACCTAGCGATGACGCAAGGGACTTGAAGGGCGGGCAAGAGGCTGGGGAGGAGTAATGTGAAAAGAAGGCAGAGCAGCCTGGGCTCCTACACAGGGAACTCCGCCCCTGGGCACTTGGGATCCCTCATTTGCATATGGATTAACAGCGTTTTTCCTGCTTCTGCAATTCAAAAGAAAATAACAAAGGCACTGTTAGAATCATGCATAGGTGTGCCACAGAGCCATGTAAGCGCTGTCTAAGGTCATATAGTGGTGACACAAGACCCCATTATTCAGTCCAACTAAGGATATAGTTCTCGGTCTTCGCTATCTTAACCCTTTACTGGCATCTTGCAGATACCCCTGTTTTTAGAGTGCCTCAATCTCATGACAGTATTTTAAAATATATAAAAACCTCCAACAGTTTTTTTTTTATTTTTTTTTTGCCGATCAGCTGCAGGCCTGGACCTTAGAGTCTACTGTTGGACATCCTGTTTAGCCATATAGCCAAACTTTCTGCTGCACAATCATAATGTGGTCAGGGACGTTGCTCTGCTTTAAGTGCATTTTCATAGCATTATGTAAGTATGAGCACAATTTTTCTATCTCGGAGCATCATCTGCAGTCAGTGACTCTATCACATGATGGAAGCAAGCACACAGGCCAACAAGATTTATCCCTAAGAGTAGGCAGTGTGTAAATGAAGAATATCTGTCCTCTTAGAACTAAAACACCTAAGCAAATGTAGGACTCTAGCCGTATAGACTGCATAAAAACATGGGGGGTAATTTACTAACAGATATACATCACTTTTTGGCATATATCTGTCGCAGATTGCGGCACAAATAACACCTTCGACTTTTCTCCGCTCATTCCAGGTCTAAAAAAAGGGGTATGGCGGGGAAGGGGGCGGTCGGACAGGCCTGTCTCATTTATCATTTTCTACAGCTGTTTTAGGCGTAGAAAATGGTCGAACTGGTGTAGATTTAGACAAGCGGTGGATACTCTGAAGTTATATAGAGGCCAGCGCCTCTACAAAAATTCTGCGCATCCACCACCAGCTAAAGGGGTATTAAGACAGATGTCTAAAACACTGGGCTTAATAAGTGACCCCCATAGTCTGCAAATGCTGATGTCACCTGCAGGAAAGAGAAGTAGATAGTGAATGTTTACATGCAACTCTATGTCATTAGCCATAACATTAAAATAATTGTATAGGTCCCCTCACGTCACCAAAACCTCTCTGATCGTCAGGGCATGGACTCCACAAGACTCCTGAAGATGTCCTGTGTTGGCTGGCACCATGATGTTATTACCTAATCCGTGAAGTCCTATAAGTTGCAAGGTGGGGCCTCTACGAATCGGAAATGGGATTTGTATTTTGTAGTGTGGTAGGTCACATTATTCTGGTGAAGGAAGCCACTGCCATTTGGGAATACCATTGCCTTGGCGAGGTATACTTGGTCTGCAGTAATGTTTAGGCAGGTGGTAAGTGTCAAAGTAACATCTGCATTAATTCTATGACCCATGACTTCCCGCCATCACACTGCCTCTGCCATCACACTGCCTCTGCCATCACACTGCTTCTTCCCATAGGTCATCCTGGTGCCATCTCTTCCCAAGGGAAGTGATGCACACCCCCTACGACAATCCATATGATATAAAAGGATATATGATTAATCAGACTAGGCCGCCTTCTTCTATGGTCCAGTAATGATGCTCAGGTGCCTGTTGTAGGCGTTTTCAGACAGTGGTCAACATATGCACTCTGACCAGTCTGTGGCAACGCTGCCCATATCTATCATAGCCTAAGTTATCAACGATCTGTGCCAATGTCGCTTTTCTATGAGCTGGGGGCACCCATGCTGATTTCTTAGACCACATTTGATAGAAACAAACCACTAAATATCAGAAACACCATATAACCATCACAATTTGGCCCTTATGAAGATTGATCCTTACCCTTGCCCATGTGTGTCACTTACCTGGTAATGAGATGACACCAGGATGCACTGTAGGAAGAAGAAAATCTGGCAGAGGCTCTAGGCAATGTTTAGCTTTGAAACCTTGGCTCCTAGTATTCAGATATATGTAACTTTGACATGTCCCACCTAGGTAAACGTTGTACAAATACCACCCTTCATGGCAGTGGTATTCCCCGATGGCAGTGGCCTCTTTTAGCAGGGTAATACACTGTGTAACAGTGGACAAATTGTAAAGGAATAGTTTGAGGAACACGACAAAGAGTTCAAGGTGTTGTCATGGCATCTAAATTCTCCAGATCTGAATCCAATCAAACATATATGGGATGTGTTGGTAAAACCCATCCAATGCATGGAGGCCCCACCTCACAACTTACAGGATTTAGATTTGCTCCTAACTTCTTGATGCCAGATACCTGGGTGGATCTTTGAATTGTAGCATAAAATGTAACCTGCACTAAGCTCCCAAGGCCCCTGTGTGATCTCTTCTTATTAGGAGCTCTCAGTTCGCCTTAAGCATACGCCTTAACTGTCATAAGTATAAAAATATGTCAATTTTAATTACATCCTTCACAACTGGGATGATCTAAAGCGGGCATGCTCAACCTTCGGCCCTCCAGCTGTTGCAAAACTACAACTCCCATCATTCCCGCACAGCCTACAGCTATCAGCCTACAGAAGGGCATGGTGGGAGTTGTAGTTTTACAACAGCTGGAGGGCTTCAGGTTGAGCATCCCTGATCTAAAGGAATATTAAACATAAAATATACATATAGACGTGGTATTGAACCTACTGTGTGCTTTCACAGATGTAGAGAGATGTAGATTGGAATTGACATTTCTAGAAGTAGATTGATACTCATACCACATGGACATCTTGGCTGGCCACTGGGGGTGGAAGTTGCTTATGGTTCTAGTCATATATACTGTAAAATGTTTCACATTAAAGAGACTCTATCAGCTCTCCTGACAATTATATTCCTTATGCCATAACAATTTTGTAGCATCTTTTCGTAGTACTCTCCATTGTGTTTGTTCCTTGGTTATTCTTTCTGGGAATTTATGAAAACTTGGCTGTGACCCTTCACCTTGTCCACAGCCTGTGTCCCTACACTCTGACACTGCCCAATCAGTGCTGCTAGTATCAGACTATGTAGGGACACAGACTATTTCAAGGGGAATGGTAAAGCCAAATTGTCAATTTATGTGATGAGGGATGAAGGGAACATCACAATGCAGAGTTTTAAGAAAAGATACACCAGTAGTTAGGCGTATCTGATGTATATGCTTTGTATGCTTTATTAAAGGGGTTGTCCAAGTGTCATCACTAGAGATGAGCGAATTTCAGGTTATGAAATACATTCACGCTTCGTTTACTGGTAAAAGGTGATTTGCGTTATGGATTCTGTTACCACGGACAATAATGTAATTCTATGGCCGAATGCATAATGGAATGCCTTTAGAGGCATTCAGTCATAATCGAAGTCTATGGGCTGCAAAACGGATGCGTCCAGTTTCCCTTATGCAGGAGAGGACTCCCCTGCAAAACGGAAACGGGACGGATCCGTTTTGCAGCCCATAGACTTCTATTATGACGGAATGAATAACGGAATGCCTCTAAAGGCATTCCATTATGCATTCTGTCATAGAATTGCGTTATTGTCCGTGGTAACAGAATCCATAACGCAAATCACCCTTTACCAGTAAACGAAGTGTGAACAAATTTCAAAATATGAAATTCGCTTATCTCTAGTCATCACTATTAGATTGGTGGGGATCTGACTCCCGGCACCCTGCTAGTCAGCTGTTTGAAGAGACCGCGTTACTCTGGGGACGAATGCAGCCGGTAACATCACATGGCCTAGTTGCAGCCCGGTCCCATTCAAGTATATAGGACTTGCTGCTGTACCAAGCACCACCACTATCCAATGGATGGAACTGTGCTTGGTAAGCTGCAAGGAGGCAGCAGAGCTTTCCAGAGCGCCGTACCCTCTTCAAACAGTTGATCAGCAAGGGTGCCGGGAGTCGGACCCTCAGCTATCAAATACTGATTACCTCTCCTGAGGATAGGTCTTCAGTTTTAAACACTCAGTGAACCCCTTTAAGCTACCATTCCCAATTGTGTATATATAGCGTGGGTAGATCTCCTGGCCTCCTCTTGTGTGGTGTCCATATCTACAGAAAGTTTCCTCTCATGTCATTGTATAGTCATCTTACAGCTTGGACATTTTTACAGTAAGCAGATACCATAAGTCAAAAAAAATACAAAAAATAAGGAAAAAAGTAGTGCAAAGACGTGTCTGGTGAGTGATGCTAGAAGGGCTGCCAACTTTAAACAACAGTACCAATAACCAGTACTGCAGATTAAAATGGCTTGTCCAGGAATTGTATTTTTAAGGCCTAGCCTCAGTATAGGCCATCTATATCTGATCAGCAGGGTCCAACACCCCGCACCCCTACTGGTCAGCTGTTTTGGGGTAGCTCCGGGGCCAGAACTACTAACCACCATGTAGTAGGTGGAGCTGGTAACTGCATCAATGCTCACACCGAGGTGAATTGGAGCAACGCTGCAGTAATCAGCTTTGTCCACTACACAATGGATGGAAACTGTGTACTTCTGGTGCTGCTGCTATAAAGAAAAGTATGATCAGTATATTGATGGCACTCATTTGCGAACTACTGGACAACTCATTTAAAGCTATAAGTAAGACCCACCTACTATATGAAGGAATGAAGGCCAGGTTATTCGGTACCTCTCCTCTTGATGCCCATATACACAAGAAGAACAGGCCAAATGCAAAGTATAGGTAGAGTTTCCAAGACCCAATACATGCAAAGCCAAGCTCAATGGAGAAAATGACCTCAAGTTCTCGTTATCCTCACTTCAGACTTATGTAATAGATTAGTGTTGGGCACAAGACAAGACGAGTGTGGTGTTTTTCTTACACTTTATTAAAGAGGGGTTTTTCCTTTCCCTCCTTTATCCTATGGAGTAACGGAAACCGTAGTTGGATCCACATATCATGGCAAAGGTGCTACAAAGCGGGGATACTTCTTCACAAATCTTGGTGATCTGTAGAATGACCAAAAACAGGTTGTTGCGGTCTTATGTAATAATTGCCTGCTTTTCTGTATGCTGTAATAGATGCAAAATGCTTCCAATATCTGCAGAATTCTCCTCCTTACTGTATTGTTCTGTTTTGTGTGGCCAGTTCTTTTTTATATTTTTGTATGTATACATATGGGTTTTAAACTACAGAAATGAAATCTATTTACCGATACAATGTTAATGTCTGTTCAACACACTTAGGTTGTGGGTTCAACAATCGATCAATGAACCATGGAGAATCTATGAACCTAACCTGTAGTGAACTCCCCAATATGGTCCGCCGACACTGATACAACCTTGATCACCTCCACTTACCCGTATACATACATCCTAGGTGGTCTCATGTAGTTTGGTGTATGATATAACCTTTTATCCACTTCAATTACCGAATGTACCATTTTCCAAGGAAGTCACATCTATACCGACTTGTTTTAAAGTGCCAAAAATTGCATTTCAATTCCTTTTTACAACCTGATGAGAAATCTGTACAAATATTTGAGTGTTATTTTGAGTACAGCCCTTTTGTATGTCCCTTCTTCATGCTCTTGACTTGTGGTATTTGCTTATGTTTCACTTTCTAAAGCACCAGAACTTCTTACAGTGTATATTTCTGTTTACACTTAATAAACCAAGCATTTGCTATTGTAATGTGCCGTGTACCTTGGTTTTGTCTTCTCGTTGCTTTCTCACACTTATTTATGAGGCCTGTGGTAAAGTACAATGTTCATTAATAAAACAACATGCAGGGATGGTTGAGCTGCATAGAACAATATTTAAAACCGAGTTATGTTCTGGCCGAAATATCGCGCTCTCATATTTCTTATTATATTCTGGCGTTTGTACTCGTCTTGATGTACAGCAATAAGAGATTAGTGTGTGACTTCCATCCATTCATGGCTGTTATGGTGATTTTATGTCATATATAAAGAACATATTCAATTTCATGTCTGTGTGCACCACCTCACTGGAATATGCTGCCCTCCTACATCCATCCTCCTCCTTAAACTTGCTTAGATGTCTGTTCTTTGCTATCATTTCCTTCACCTGTTCCCACCTCCTTATAGACTCCTAGGTATGTTCCTCATGCTGACACGATGATGTATTTAGTTTCCTTATCTTCTGTGAAGTGTACCCCCAGTGTCTACTTGTAGTCTCTCATATCTTCAGTCTTCAATCTTACTTTTGCTCTTCGATATGCATACAGGGAGTGCAGAATTATTAGGCAAGTTGTATTTTTGAGGATTAATTTTATTATTGAACAACAACCATGTTCTCAATGAACCCAAAAAACTCATTAATATCAAAGCTGAATATTTTTGGAAGTAGTTTTTAGTTTGTTTTTTGTTTTAGCTATTTTAGGGGGATATCTGTGTGTGCAGGTGACTATTACTGTGCATAATTATTAGGTAACTTAACAAAAAACAAATATATACCCATTTTAATTATTTATTTTTACCAGTGAAACCAATATAACATCTCAACATTCACAAATATACATTTCTGACATTCAAAAACAAATCAGTGACCAATATAGCCACCTTTCTTTGCAAGGACACTCAAAAGTCTGCCATCCATGGATTCTGTCAGTGTTTTGATCTGTTCACCATCAACATTGCGTGCAGCAGCAACCACAGCCTCCCAGACACTGTTCAGAGAGGTGTACTGTTTTCCCTCCTTGTAAATCTCACATTTGATGATGGACCACAGGTTCTCAATGGGGTTCAGATCAGGTGAACAAGGAGGCCATGTCATTAGATTTTCTTCTTTTATACCCTTTCTTGCCAGCCACGCTGTGGAGTACTTGGACGCGTGTGATGGAGCATTGTCCTGCATGAAAATCATGTTTTTCTTGAAGGATGCAGACTTCTTCCTGTACCACTGCTTGAAGAAGGTGTCTTCCAGAAACTGGCAGTAGGACTGGGAGTTGAGCTTGACTCCATCCTCAACCCGAAAAGGCCCCACAAGCTCATCTTTGATGATACCAGCCCAAACCAGTACTCCACCTCCACCTTGCTGGCATCTGAGTCGGACTGGAGCTCTCTGCCCTTTACCAATCCAGCCACGGGCCCATCCATCTGGCCCATCAAGACTCACTCTCATTTCATTTCATCAGTCCATAAAACCTTAGAAAAATCAGTCTTGAGATATTTCTTGGCCCAGTCTTGACGTTTCAGCTTGTGTGTCTTGTTCAGTGGTGGTCGTCTTTCAGCCTTTCTTACCTTGGCCATGTCTCTGAGTATTGCACACCTTGTGCTTTTGGGCACTCCAGTGATGTTGCAGCTCTGAAATATGGCCAAACTGGTGGCAAGTGGCATCTTGGCAGCTGCACGCTTGACTTTTCTCAGTTCATGGGCAGTTATTTTGCGCCTTGGTTTTTCCACACGCTTCTTGCGACCCTGTTGACTATTTTGAATGAAACGCTTGATTGTTCGATGATCACTCTTCAGAAGCTTTGCAATTTTAAGAGTGCTGCATCCCTCTGCAAGATATCTCACTATTTTTGACTTTTCTGAGCCTGTCAAGTGCTTCTTTTGACCCATTTTGCCAAAGGAAAGGAAGTTGCCTAACAATTATGCACACCTGATATAGGGTGTTGATGTCATTAGACCACACCCCTTCTCATTACAGAGATGCACATCACCTAATATGCTTAATTGGTAGTAGGCTTTTGAGCCTATACAGCTTGGAGTAAGACAACATGCATAAAGAGGATGATGTGGTCAAAATACTCATTTGCCTAATAATTCTGCACGCAGTGTATAGTTAGGCTGGGTACACATATATCAGTTTTATGCCTGTGCTGGACACGGCTGAAGACATTTTTGTGCACTTTCTGCACCGGTTAACATCCATAGCTGGACAGAAAAATGCTGCATGCTCTGTTTTCCTGTGTGCCGTAGGGAGGCATCTGGCGTTACAGCTGATTACAATTGATAGAAAACAATGTGATCAGATCTGGCATCAGAATAAATGGCAAGATTTATGGGCACTTACATAGTGTGGTTGAAAAAAAGACATACATCATGTTCATCATGTGCAACCTGGAAGGATTTGGAGGAGTGGGTATTTTTGAGTACCTCCCATTTCCCGTTTACATTTTATACCCCCCTCTTTAAAGGGTTTTGTCACCAGAATTAACCCTATTAAGCTTGCTGACATTAGCGATGTGCTAATGTCAGCTGAACCTAACTGGTCTGTTCCTACTTTTATCTATGCCCTCGTTACACCAGAAATCTAACTTTTATAATATGTTAATTAGCCTCTAGGAGCGGGAGGGGGCGTGGTTCCTGCTCCTAGAGGCTCCGTTCTCCCACCTCTGGCCACGCCCTGCTACACTAGATTGACAGGGCCAGGCAGTGCTGGTCTCCTACTGCCGGCCTTGTCCGCCGTGTAAATCTCGCGCCTGCACCGTCCCGTTCAGTATTCGGCGCAGTGAGTGAAGGGCGCTCGCCGGCTTCCTCACTGCGCCTTCTCCAAATATTAAACGGCCTGAGATTTCCTCAGCGCACAGGGCCGGCAGTTGGAGGTGAAGGATGCCTGGCCCTGTCAATCTAGTGTAGCAGGGCGTGGCCAGAGGTGGGAGAATGGAGCCTCTAGGAGCAGGAACAACGCCCCCTTCCCCTGCACCTATAGGCTAATTAGCATATAAAGTTAGATTTCTAGATAAAAGTAGGAATAGGCTAGTTAGGTTCAGCTGATATTAGCACATCGCTAATGTCAGCTAGTTTAATAGGGTTAATTCTAGTGACAGAATCCCTTTAATACTGTATCATGGTTTATGGTCCTGCCTTTTTAATCTTATTATTTTTCCTGCTCCTTTCTCTTTTACTCACTCTCATCATCTCTGTTGTCACTCCTCTCATCTGTTATGAATCCAGAGGGGGAAAAAAGCTGCCCTTATACAAGCAGACAAACAACCCCAGTTTGTGAGTGTTTGCATGTTTGATTTCAAGTGTGTGTTTTGTATTAGGCTACTTTCACACTAGCATTTATATTTTCCGGTATTGAGATCCGTCATAGTGTCTCAGTACCTGAAAAGAAACGCTTCAGTTTTGTCCCCATCCATTGTCAATGGCGACAAAACGTTACTGAACAGAACGGAATGCTCCAAAATGCATTCCGTTTTGTTCTCATACCGGAGAGCAAACCGTAGCATGCTGCGGTTTGCTTTCCATCCTGGGATGCGGAGCAAGAAGGATCCGGCATGACACACAATGCAAAACTGATCCGTCCCCCATTGACTTTCCACGGAGTTCATGACTGATCCGTCCTTGCTATGTTAAAGATAATACATCGTTCATAACGGATGCAGATGGTTGTATTATCAGTAATCGAAGCGTTTTTGCTGAACCCTGCCGGATCCAGCAAAAATGCTAGTGTGAAAGTAGCCTTAAGTGTGTGACTTTAGATTACGTGAGGGAATATCTGGGAGAGCTAAATTAATTACACTGCTCAAAAAAATAAAGGGAACACTTAAACAACACAATGTAACTCCAAGTCAATCACACTTCTGTGAAATCAAACTGTCCACTTAGGAAGCAACACTGAGTGACAATCAATTTCACATGCTGTTGTGAAAATGGGATAGACAGCAGGTGGAAATTATAGGCAATTAGCAAGACACCCCCAATAAAGAAGTGGTTCTGCAGTTCACTTCTCAGTTCCTATGCTTCCTGGCTGATGTTCTGGTCACTTTTGAATGCTGGCGGTGCTTTCTCTCTAGTGGTAGCATGAGACGGAGTCTACAACCCACACAAGTGGCTCAGGTAGTGCAGCTTATCCAGGATGCCACATCAATGCAAGCTGTGGCAAGAAGGTTTGCTGTGTCTGTCAGCGTAGTGTCGAGCATGGAGGCGCTACCAGGAGACAGGCCAGTACATCAGGAGACGTGGAGGAGGCCGTAGGAGGGCAACAACCCAGCAGCAGGACCGCTACCTCCGCCTTTGTGCAAGGAGGAACAGGAGGAGCACTGCCAGAGCCCTGCAAAATGACCTCCAGCAGGCCACAAATGTGCATGTGTCAGCTCAAACGGTCAGAAACAGAATCCATGAGGGTGATGTGAGGGCCCGATGTCCACAGGTGGGGGTTGTGCTTACAGCCCAACACCGTGCAGGACGTTTGGCATTTGCCAGAGAACACCAAGAATGGCAAATTCGTCACTGGCGCCCTGTGCTCTTCACAGATGAAAGCAGGTTCACACTGAGCACATGTGACAGACGTGACAGAGTCTGGAGACGCCGTGGAGAACGTTCTGCTGCCTGCAACATCCTCCAGCATGACCGGTTTGGCATTGGGTCAGTAATGGTGTGGGGTGGCATTTCTTCGGAGGGCCGCACAGTCATGTGCTCGCCAGAGGTAGCCTGACTGCCATTAGGTACCGAGATGAGATCCTCAGACCCCTTGTGAGACCATATGCTGGTGCGGTGGGCCCTGGGTTCCTCCTAATGCAAGACAATGCTAGACCTCATGTGGCTGAAGTGTGTCGGCAGTTCCTGCAAGACGAAGGCATTGATGCTATGGACTGGCCCGCCCGTTCCCCAGACCTGAATCCAATTGAGCACATCTGGGACATCATGTCTCGCTCTATCCACCAATGTCACGTTGCACCACAGACTGTCTAGGAGTTGGCAGATGCTTTAGTCCAGGTCTAGGAGGAGATCCCTCAGGAGACCGTCCGCCACCTCATCAGGAGCATGCACAGGCATTGTAGGGAGGTCATACAGGCAAGTGGAGGCCACACACACTACTGAGCCTCATTTTGACTTGTTTTAAGGACATTACATCAAAGTTGGATCAGCCTGTAGTGTGTTTTTCCACTTTAATTTTGAGTGTGACTCCAAATCCAGACCTCCATGGGTTTAATTTTTGTGTGATTTTGTTGTCAGCACATTCAACTATGTAAAGAACAAAGTATTTCAGAAGAATATTTAAAGGGTTTCTGTCACCCCACAAAACTCATTTTTTTTTTTTGGATAGTTATATTCCTTATAGCGCGATATAGGAGAATATAATAGTCTTACTTACTTTCATGCGGCCGATTCTTTAGAAAACGAAGTTTTATAATATGTAAATCAGGGCTCTACCAGCAAGTAGGGCGTCTACTTGCTGGTAGCCGGAGCAGAAAACCGCCCCCTCGCCGTGTTGATTGACAGGGCCAGCCGTGATCTCCTCCTCCGGCCGGCCCTGTCAGTATTTCAAAAATCGCGCTCTGAGATGAGGAGGCTCGTCTCCTCAGCACTCCCTCAGTGCGCCTGCGCCGATGACGTCTTCTCTTTCGGTGATGTCATCGGCGCAGGCGCACTGAGGGAGTTCTGAGGAGACGAGCCTCCTCATCTCAGAGCGCCTGCGCCGAATGAACAGAGGCGCGCGATTTTTGAAATGCTGACAGGGCCGGCCGGAGGAGGAGATCACGGCTGGCCCTGTCAATCAACACGGCGAGGGGGCGGTTTTCTGCTGCGGCTACCAGCAAGTAGACGCCCTACTTGCTGGTAGAGCCCTGATTTACATATTATAAAACTTCGTTTTCTAAAGAATCGGCCGCATGAAAGTAAGTAAGACTATTATATTCTCCTATATCGCGCTATAAGGAATATAACTATCCAAAAAAAAAAAATGAGTTTTGTGAGGTGACAGAAACCCTTTAATTAATTCAGATCTAGGATGTGTTATTTTTGTGTTCCCTTTATTTTTTTGAGCAGTGTATTTGTGTGCATTGCTGAGTGGTTGTGCCTGACTTTATTGTACTCTATACCAAGTCGGAGCAGTGTAGTCTAGTTTATACACTGTGACTTGCTTTTGCTGCCAGGTTTATTTCATAGCAGCTGAGCGTATACTGTGATTACATTTTTTTATTTTTTCTCTTCCTTCTCCAGGGTGTTGCACAGGTGAGTAATTAGGGTGTGGCTATCTAATTAGGAGAAGTTAAATAGCCAGTCTAGAGGGCAGATCAGTCCTTTGAATCCAGAGGGAAAAAAAGCAGTCTGGTTTGAGAGCTGCACTTACACAAGCAGACAAACAGCGCGAGTTTGTGAGCGTTTGCGTGTTTGATTTCCAGTGTGTGTTTGTATTAAGTGTGTGACTTTAGATTACGTGACTTGAGATTTAGGGACTTTAGGAGGGGACTACAGTAAGTTAGATTCTTATCATTGCACCATATTGTATTATTTCACTTTTCTTGTGTAATCCCCGCTTAGTATGTGTTCCATTATTGACAGCTCAGTCTAGTGCACATCTTATCTAATGTATGCATTCCTGGAACAGCCATTTGAGGGTGCATATCTTCAAAATGTGAGCAAATTGCTCGTTTGGAATTGCACATCGTGTAGCTAACCGGGCGAGTTTCAACACTGAGAAGCGATGACTATTTTGAAAAGAGTTTGCTGCTCACTGAGCAAGCACTCTATGGGGTAAATGTGGGGGAGGGTGGTAGCGAGGAGGCTCAGGAAAGTGAGGTAGCTAACTGGATAACAGAAAGCGGGGTAGAGGGAAAAGTGCCAGGGAGGCTAGCCCTGATCTGACACACTCAAACAAGTTTGCAAGGTTGGCAGATTAAGGGGATGTCAGTTCAGAGACAGCACTGCTGCAGCCAGACACTTCCTCTGCCAGTCAGGGGAATGTCAGCTCCAGTAAGCAGGAGAGCAGGGCAGGGCAGGGCAGACAGGTGCTGGTAGTGGGAGACTCTATTATTAGGGGTACAGATAGGGCGATCTGTCACAAAGACCGGGATCGTCGAACGTGTTCTGTCTTCCTGGCGCTTGAGTTCGACACATTGCGGATCGGGTTGACAGATTACTGGGAGGGGCTGGAGAAGATCCAGCAGTCGTGGTACATATCAGAACCAATGACAAAGTTAGAGGTAGGTGGAGCGTCCTTAAAAACTATTTTAGGGATTTAGGTCACAAGCTTAGGGCAAGGACCTCAAAGGTATTGTTTTCCGGAATACTGCCTGTACCACGGGTCACACAAGAAAGGCAGCAGGAGATTAGGGAGATTAACAAGTGTCTCAATAACTGGTGTAGGAAGGAGGGGTTTGGGTTCCTGGAGAACTGGGCCGACTTCTCTATCGGCTACAGGCTCTATCGTAGGGACGGGCTGCACCTCAATGGGGAAGGGGCAGATGTGTTGGGGGAGAAGATGGCTAGGAGGTTGGAGGAGTGTTTAAATTAGGGACTGGGGGAGGGTAATTATGTTATAGGATGGGAAGATAGTGCAGATAGAGACCGGGGGCAAGGTAGTGGGACTGGGGGAGGAATGGAAGGAGGGACTAGAACAGTTCAGAAGGAAAGGTGTAGGGTAAAAAATATACATAAACCTCTCAAATGTATGTATACTAATGCCAGAAGCCTGACTAATAAAGCTGGTGAATTGGAATTAGTGATGTGTGAGGAGGACTATGACATGCGAATAACTGAGACATGGCTGGATAACAGCTATGACTGGGCGGTTAACTTACAGGGTTACAGTCTGTTTAAAAAGGATCGTCAAAAACAGAGAGGGGGTGGGGTCTGCCTTTATGTAAAGTCCTGTCTAAAGCCCACACTCTGAGAAGATATAAGTGAGGGACATGAACATGTGGAGTCACTGTGGGTAGAAATACATGGAGGCAAAAACAATAATAAAATACTAATAGGAATTTATTATAAACCACCCAATATACCAGAGTACACAGAAAGTCTGCTACTAAACGTGATAGATGAGGCGGCAAATCATAATGAGGTGGTTATTATGGGGGACTTCAACTACCCAGATATAGACTGGAAACTGAAACCTGTATATCTCATAAAGGAAACAGGTTCTTGGCAATAACCAAAGACAATTTCCCAACTGGTTCAGGACCCAACTAGAGGGACGGCCATACTGGACTTAGTATTAACCAATAGACCTGACAGAACAACAGATGTGCAGGTTGGTGGACACCTGGGAAATAGTGACCATAAAGTAATAACCTTCCAATTGTCATTCAAAAGAGTGTTTCTTCAAAGAGGAACAAAAATACCAAACTTTAAAAAAGCTAAATTTAGCCAACTAAAAGAGGCCGTAGGCCTAACTAACTAGGACAAAGTACCTTTATGGGAATAAAATGTTAAGGAACAAGAAAAAAACAATGTGGATAAATAGAACTGTAAAGAAAGCAATAAATGACAAAAAGAAAGCATTAAAATCACTAAAACAGGAGGGTAGCGAGGAAGCACTGAAAAACTATAAGGAAAAAAATAGAATATGTAAAAAACTAATAAAAGCAGCCAAACTAGAGACCGAGAGATTTATTGCCAAAGAGAGCAAAACTAACCCTAAAATTTTCTTAAATTATATAAATAGTAAAAAGTATAAATCTGAAGGTGTCGGCCGTCTACAGAGTAATGAGGGGGAGTTGCAGACAGCGATGAGGAGAATGATGAAATGCAGAATGTAAAAGTAAATTCCCTATTAAAAGTGCCCTGCCTGACCCAGGAAGAAGTACAGCGGCATCTTAAAAAGATTAAAATAGACAAATTGCCAGGACCAGATGGCATATACCCCCGTATTCTAAGAGAATTAAGTAATGTCATAGCCAGACCCTTATTTCTGATATTTAAGGACTCTATACTGACAGGGAGTGTTCCACAGGATTGGTGCATAGAGAATATGGTGCCAATATTCAAAAAGGGTCCAAAAACAGAGCCCGTAAACTATAGGCCGGTAAGTTTAACATCTGTCTTGGGTAAACTGAAGGTTTTCTAGGAGATGCTATCTTGGAGTACCTCAATAAAAATAAGCAAATTACGCCATATCAGCATGTCTTCATGAGGGATCCGTCACGTCAAACTAATCAGTTTCTATGAGGAGGTAAGTTCTAGACTTGACAGCGGCGAATCAATGGATGTCGTATATCTGGACTTCTCCAAAGCATTTGACACTATAGCCACTTAAAAGGTTAGTATATAAGATGAGAATGCTTGGACTGGGAGAAAATGTCTGTATGTAGGTAAGTAATTGGGCAGTGATAGAAAACAGAGAGTGGTTATTAACGGTACACACTCAGATTTGGTCACTGTCACTAGTGGGGCACCATAGGGGTCAGTATTGGGCCCTATTCTCTTCAATATATTTATTAATGATCTTGTAGAAGGCTTGCATAGTAAAATATCACTTTTTGCAGATGACACTAAACTGTGTAAAGTAATTAACACTGAAGAGGACAGTATACTGCTACAGAGGGATCTGGATAGATTGGAGGCTTGGGCAGATAAGTGGTAGATGAGGTTTAACACTGACAATTGGCCAAGGCCAATAAGATAACGGGTTGCATCAAAAGGGGAATAGATGCCCGTGATGAGAACATAGTCCTACCACTTTACAAATCACTAGTCAGACCACACATGGAGTACTGTGTACAGTTCTGGGCAGACATAGCAGAGGTGGAGAGGGTTCAGAGGAGGGCAACTGGAATAGGGGGACTACAATACCCTGAAAGATTATCAAAATTAGGGTTATTCACTTTTGAAAAAAAGACAACTGAGGGGAGATCTAATAACTATGTATAAATCTATCAGGAGTCAGTACAGAGATCTATCCCATCATCTATTTATCCCCAGGACTGTGACAAGGGGACATCCTCTGCGTCTGGAGGAAAGAAGGTTTGTACACAGGCCAAACTGGATGTACAGATGTATTTTTTTGGCCTTTTGATATCTCATGTTTTTCCCTCAATCTGGTCTATGGTCCTCCCTTTGGAGTTACCATCATCATCCTCTCTTTATTCTTACACTCATCTTCCTTCCTCTGGTGGTACCCTAATGTTAATCTTCCCATTGCTATCATCCTTCCTCTGTTATTGCCTTCTTCTTTCTCCATCTTATGGATTTTAGCCTTCTTTCCTATGTTTTTGCCCTCTGCTTACCTCTGCCATTGGCCTCTTTTTCTTCTCCTCTCTAGTGTAGCCATCTTCTACCGTTTATTGCTACCTCATTTTTTTCAGGCTTTGTCGGTATGTATTCATGTATTATATCATGTTTCTATATACTTATTTAGTTTCTTTATAGTGTTCTCACTTTATGCCCTTTTTTACATTTCACCTTATTCATCTTGTTCTTGTTTTCTGCCATTTGCTGCCCTTTCCTTTCATACCCCAATTCCTCCTCTAATGCCTTTTCTTGGTTTTCCCCAATTCTTAAGCATCTCCATTTACACCTTTGTCGGTCTTTTCTCATTTTCACATCTTCCACATCTCGTCTCTCTTGGTACTTTTTCTCTTCATATTTCTCCCTCTCTTCGTGTATCCTCTACCTTACCTCCTGGGTTTCCCTCTGCTCTGCTCCCACCTCATAGTCTCCTCTTCCTCCTTCATTTCCATACTATGGTTGTGTCACATTTTCTTCTTCTTGTTCTCCCTCCTCACCCCCTCTCTTCTCTGTGAACAGAAATGACATTGCAATAGACATTTAAGCTGTGGCCAGCCCTCTTTTTCATTTAGAGCCTGATTGGAGCTAATACAAACTTTCTCTCCTCATCTGTGAGGAGGTAAAACTAAATTATGTGGATATTGTTGTGGTTTCCCTTGGGAAATCTGCAGATATTTTGGAGAGGTTGTGTAGCTAAGTCTTTCCTTTGCTCGGGAGCGTTGTGGGATTTCGCTGGCTTGTTTCCTATCCCCTCTATTTTGCAACCTACAGTATGCATATATTATGGCACCTAATCTGGGAGAGGGAGTGGGGTCCAGGGACTTCGATGTGTGTTCTCAAATCAAACACAACTGGCTGAGGTTCTGAAAAGGAAACTTCTCCTCCACTGAGATAGGAAACCCCAGGAGTGGATGGTTTGAAGGCTGCTAATTCTTCTTATGTTTCCAATTGTCAAATATTCAAATCCGTCCTCAGTTCCTTCCCAGGCCAATTTAGAAGCGTAAATAGGATAATAAATAAGGTTAACTTTGCTGTTTGCAATATGACAAATCATTCAGAAGCATTATTATTTGTATGCCTTTATTCTGGAGATTTAATGTTACCTGTAGGAAATGAGGTCACTGTACAGTGGTAGATATCTTGCAGAATCAGCTCAAGTCTCCTTTTATGAACCCAGCTACTTGAAGAAGGTATTTGGAGTATACCACAGATGAGATGTCCTCCTGATAATCCTTCAATATATTTTAATAACTTTATTATTTAGATAAGCAATTAAATCTATTTGGATATAGTGTATAAGCAGCAAATTCAGTGTTTCTTAAGGGGCAATAATAATGAGCGGGGCCACAGGGAATCCCCTTGGATCCCTACAATGGTCCCTGTAAGATCACCAAGCACATATGAATGAATGTAACACTTCGTCATGGAACTAAAAACCTTCCACCATGCCAGCAAGCACAGTCTCATCACTCTTTTACCAATGTAGAGTATATTGATTTCACCAGCTTGTTGTGGAAATAGTAAATTTTCCTCACTGATGTTGTCCTAGTGAAGTCGCTGAGAGTCAGGGATGTGTCAAGAGCCTCATTACATTTCATCTCTGAAGAGCTCTTGTCCCTCTGAAAGAAAGTAGTCAAACTGCTACAGTGACCCTGACAACCATCCACACCGCTCTCAAGGATACAACACAAACTGGTTATACTGTAGTGTTCAAAAAAATAGCAGTGAGTTTAAAAAACTGAAATAAATTGTAAAATCATTATAACTTTTATTTCCACGAATGCAAATACAATGGAAATACTATACATTCAATTCCATATTAAAACAGTAAGAAAATATCCAGTTTGTGTTAATCCTTTACTGAAAGTAAAGAAAATAGCAGTTCATTTATTAAATACACCTATATTAGGCTACTTTCACACTCACGTTTTCTGCGGATCCGTCTTGTATCTGCACAGATGGATCCGCACGAATAATGCAAACGCTTGTATCCGTTAATAACAGATCCGTTTGCATTATTCATTAAAAAAAAAGTCTAAGTCAAAACGGATCCCTCTTGACTCACATTGAACGTCAATGGGGGACGGATCCGTTTTCAATTGCACCATTTTTGTCAGTGAAAAACGGATCTGTCCCCATTGACTTACATTGTAAGTCTAGACAGATCCGTTTGGCTCCGCATAGTCAGACGGTCACCAAAACGCTGCAAGCTGCGTTTTAGTGACCGTCTAAAGAACGCAACTGAGGCCAAACACAGCCAAATTGATGCATTCTCAACGGATCCTTATCCATTCAGAATGCATTGGGGCTGAACTGATCCGTTTTGGGCCGCTTGTGAGAGCCCTGAAATGGATCTCACAAGCGGACCCAGAAACCCCAGTGTGAAAGTAGCCTTAGGCATATTTCTGGCGCAGATTGCGGCGCAAAGGTTTTTTGCATCACAATCTTCAACCTCACCCCGCTCATGCCAGATCTAAAAAAGTGGAAGGGGACGGCCCACAGGCCTGTCTCATTTACCGTTTTCTACGCCTGGTTTAGGATTAGAAAATGGTCTAAATGGAAGAGAGTAAGGAAGCTGGCTTCCCTTTAGAAGCTGCGCTGGATCCGCCGTAGCTATGAAGAGGCCGACGCCTCTTCATAACTTCGACGAATCCAGCGACAGTGCAGGGATTTATTAAGACCAGTGTCTAAAACTCGGGTCTTAATAAATGTGCCCCTTAATGTATAAACTGAAAAAATGGTTGAGATTTCAGTTAACTTAAAATTACTACACTAATACTTAATATCATAACCATTGTTTCTGAGAACTGCTTGACATCTGTGTTTCATGGAGTCTGCCAACTTCTGGCGCCTCTGAACAGGTATTCCAGTCCAGGACAATTGGACTACATTCCACAGTTCTTTAGCATTTTTTGGGTTTTGCCTCATAAACTGCATTTTTATGTCACCCTACGAGTAGAGATGTCGCGAACGCAAATGTTCGCGAACCGCCATAGACTTCAATAGGTAGGCGAATTTTAAAACCCACAGGGACTCTTTCTGGCCACAATAGTGATGGAAAAGTTGTTTCAAGGGGACTAACACCTGGACTGTGGCATGACGGAGGGGGATCCATGGCAAAACTCCCATGGAAAATTACGTAGTTGACGCAGAGTCGGGTTTTAATCCTCAAAGGGCATAAATCACCTATCATTCCTAAATTGTTTGGAATAACGTGCTTTGAAACATCCAGTGTGTGTATACGATCAGGTATAATGTTGTATCGATCAGGTAGTGTAAGGGTTATGCCCGCTTCACAGTGACAGACTAAACTCCCCGTTTAACGCACCGCAAACAATCGCAAACAGTCCATTTGCACAACCGCAAACTCCCCATTTGCACAAGGTTGGATACCAAGCTAGCCATGTCCCGTTCCTTGTCCTCACTGACGTCATTGAAGGTCTCTTCCTCCACCCAGACACGTACAACACCACGGGTCCCCGAAAGGTGACAACAAGCCCCCTGGGACGCCTGCTGTGGTTGGTCTTCCACCTCCTCAAAGCCACCTTCCTCCTCTGACTCTTCTTCAGACTCCTCTCTCTGCGTTGCCGCAGGTCCAGCAATCGACGACAAGGCTGCTTCTGGTGGTGATGGTGACCACAACTCTTCCTCTTCCTCTTCATGCTCATCTACGGCCTGATCCAGCACTCTTCGCAGGGCACGCTCCAGAAAAAACGCATATGGGATGAGGTCGATGAGGTCGATGATGTTGCCTTGGGTTTGACTGACCAGGTTTGTCACCTCCGCAAAAGGACGCATGAGCCTACAGCCATTGTGCATGAGCGTTCAGTAACGTAATAAAAAAAAAAATCTGTTCTTACCAGTTAAATCTCTGTTTTGTCCCCTATCAGGGGCCGGTGTATCGAATAGATTTTAGGAACCGGGAGATGGAAAAAGATGGTTGGTCGGTCCTCTTACTTCCAATTTGGGGCACTGCGCGTGCGCCGTGCAATGTACTGTGCCACCCTATATGAGTGGTGTGTTAAGTAGTACTATTCTTATCAGTTTAATCCCTGTTACGTCCCCTATCGGGACGTGTATCGAATAGATTTTAGACAACCGCAAAGAGTTGTCAATAGTTGACACACTCATGACATAAATTTTATTCCTCTATGCGTCAATCTTGGTGTAGTGATGACTGTGCTCGTGCGCACGTTTGGGAGATTGCAGGCGATGGCGGTTTTTCAAAGCCTATGGTCGTGCTGAGGTAGTTCAGTGACAGTTAAGTGACCCAGAAAACAATGATTCTGCAGTGTGGGCCCATTGTTGGCCTAGTAGGCTTTAATGATCACCTTAGATGATCACAAAGAAAATTTATGTTTTTTCTATGCAAAATTATCCAGCCGATCGCTTTTGGTCTGTTCACAATGAAGCAACGACCTTATCATCTGGGGTGTGCCAACATTGCAAACACACTCATAGAGGTGATCGCTTCATTGTGATACGCAAGCCCCTTTACCACAAGAAGGTAACGATCACGAAGGAGAATGGACACATGTATGTGCCTTTTTTTTGTTTTGTTTTTGCAGCCACAGTGCAGCACCAGAGGCCAGAAAAATTAGGCATGTACACATGCCTGAAAAACTTGGTATTGTTGCAGCCACTGCTGTAGCAGCGGCCGGAAAAATTGATGTTTTCCAGGCAGAAAGTGCACTAAAACATTGCAGCTTGAACCCTAGTTGGTGACGGAGAAGTCACGCAAGTCATCCGGTATGCAGAGATTAAATACAGCAGCGAGTGGACCATTTTTAGCCCAAGGCATCTCATCAGGCCTTTTTTAGTCAAATGCATCCCCCACTGTCAGTCCCTTCGGGATCCATGCCTCATTCATCTTAATAAAGGTGAGGTAATCTAGACTTTTTTGACCTAGGCGACTTCTCTTCTCAGTGACAATACCTCCTGCTGCGCTGAAGGTCCTTTCTGACAGGACACTTGAAGCGGGGCAGGCCAGAAGTTCTATCGCAAATTGGTATAGCTCAGGCCACAGGTAAAGCCTGCACACCCAGTAGTCAAGGGGTTCATCGCTCCTCAGAGTGTCGATATCTGCAGTTAAGGCGAGGTAGTCTGCTACCTGTCGGTCGAGTCGTTCTCTGAGGGTGGACCCCGAAGGGCTGTGGCGATGCGTATGACTTAAAAAGCTCTGCATGTCCTCCATCAACAACATGTCTGTAAAGCGTCCTGTCCTTGTGGTCGTGGTAGGAGGATTACTTTCACCTCTTCCCCTGTTGGATTCCCGTTGTGCTGTGACATCACCCTTATACGCTGCGTAAAGCATACTTTTTTACTTGTTTTGGAACTGCTGCATCCATTCCGACTTCCGGTAATTCGGTAATATTTCTGCCACTTTCTGCTTATACCGGGGGTCTAGTAGCGTGGCCACCCAGTACAGGTCATTCTCCTTCAGCCTTTTTATACGAGGGTCCCTCAACAGGCATGACAGCATGAAAGACCCCATTTGCACAAGGTTGGATGCCGAGCTACTCATGTCCCGTTCCTCATCCTCACTGATCTCATTGAAGGTCTGTTCTTCCCCCCAGCCACGTACAACACCACGGGTACCAGATAGGTGACAACGAGCACCCTGGGATGCCTGCTGTGGTTGGTCTTCCTCCTCCTCAAAGCCACATTCCTCCTCTGATTCCTCTTCCTCACACTCCTCTTCCAGTGTTGCCGCAGGTCCAGCAAGTGATGCTGATAAGGCTGTTTCTGGTGGTGATGGTGACAACAACTCTTCCTCTTCCTCTTCACGCTCATCTACGGCCTGATCCAGCACTCTTCTCAGGGCACGATCCAGGAAGAAAACAAATGGGATGATGTCGCTGATGGTGCCTTCGGTGCGACTGACTAGGTTTGTCACCTCCTCAAAAGGACGCATGAGCCTACAGGCATTGCGCATGAGCGTCCAGTAACGTGGCAAAAAAATACCCAGCTCTGCAGAGGCTCTCCTAGCACCCCGGTCATACAAATACTCGTTGACGGCTTTTTCTTGTTGGAGCAGGCGGTCGAACATTAGGAGTGTTGAATTCCAACGTGTTGGGCTGTCGCAAATCAAGCGCCTCACTGGCATGTTGTTTCGCCGCTGAATATCGGAAAAGTGCGCCATGGCCTGAAATGGCCACACACCTTCCTGGCCTGCTTGAGGACGTCCTGTAAGCCTGGGTACTTATGCACAAAGCGTTGTACGATCAGATTCAACACATGTGCCATGCACGGCACATGTGTCAACTTGCCCAAATTCAATGCCGCCAACAAATTGCTTCCGTTGTCACGCACCACTTTGCCGATCTCCAGTTGGTGCGGGGTCAGCCACTTATCCACCTGTGCGTTCAGGGCGGACAGGAGTGCTGGTCCGGTGTGACTCTCTGCTTTCAGGCAAGTCAACCCCAAGACGGCGTGACACTGTCGTATCCGGGATGTGGAATAGCCCCTGGGGAGCTGGGGGGGGTGCAGTTGATGTGGAGCAAGACACAGCAGCAGAAGAGGACTCAGCCGAGGAGGTTAGCGAAGAGGATGGAGTAGAGGAGGTGGCAGCAGGCCTGCCTGCAAGTCGTGGCGGTGTCACCAACTCCTCTGGAGAGCCACGCATTCCATGCTTGGCAGCCGTCAGCAGGTTTACCCAATGTGCAGTGTACGTGATATACCTGCCCTGACCGTGCTTTGCAGACCAGGTATCAGTGGTCAGATGGACCCTTGCCCCAACACTGTGTGCCAGACATGCCATGACTTCCTTTTCCACAATAGAGTGAAGGTTGGGGATTCCCTTTTGTGAAAATCAAATTTGGCTGGGTACCTTCCACTGCGGTGTCCCAATAGCGTTCCGACAAGTAAGCTGTCAGACGCCGGGCAAGGGGGTGACTCTGTGACATTGGCTTCTTACGCTCAAACATTTCCTTGACAGACACCTGACTGTGGGCAGATGAGCAGGAACTGCTGAAGGTGAAAGGCGGAGTGGCGGGTGGTTGAGAGGGGGCAAGGAGGACAGCAGTGGCTGAAGATGCTGGACCAGGAGGAGGATGGTGGCTTTGAATTTCTGTGCTGCTTGTACTCATCATGTGTTGATCCCATAGGCATTTGTGATTTGAGATCATGTGCCTTCGCAAAGCAGTTGTATCTAGGTGGGTGTTGGACTTCCCACGACTCAGTTTCTTTTGGCACAGGTTGCAAATGGCATCGCTGTTATCAGAGGCAGACACACAAAAAAAATGCTACACTGCTGAGCTTTGCAATGACAGAATTCTGGTGGTGGCAGCAGCATGCGTTGATTGGCGTGCTGTCTGGCTGACCCCGGGTGCCGATACATGCTGTCTGACTGTGCCACTAGCTCCTTGCGACGACCTCCCTCTGCTTCCAACTCGTCTCCTCCTCCTCTCTGTCTCCCCATCTGAACTTTCCCCCTGTTCTTCTTCTCTTCGAGCGGGCACCCACGTGACATCCACGGACACATCGTCATCATCAACCGCTTCACTTGTATCTGACAACTCAGCAAAGGAAGCAGCAGCGGGTACAACATCATCATCATCACACCGTATGTCCATGTGTGTAATGCTGCCTGACTGAGACATATCCCTGTTATCTACATCCTCTGGCAATAATGGTTGCGCATCACTCATTTCTTCCAACTGATGTGTAAATAACTCCTCCGACAGATCAAGTGAAGCGGCTGTGGTGCTAGTGTTGGTGGTGGCGGCGGGCGGGCGAGTGGTAACTTGAGAGGTGTCCGAAGCTGAACTGGAGGAGGATGGTGCGTCAAGGTTCCGAGCGAAAGCTGTAGAAGATTGGGTGTCCTGTGTTAGCCAGTCAACTATGTCCTCAGAACTTTTTGAGTTCAGGGTACGTGGCCTCTGAACACTGGGCATTATTCTAGGGCCAAAGGAAACCACAGCACCACGACCACGACGGCCCCTGCTGGGTGGCCTGCCTCTGCCTGTCATTTTTTTTTAGATTAGTGGTACTATGCGTGCAAGGAACTGTGCCACCCGATATGAGTGGTGGGCAGTGGGCACAGTACAGTCTGTGGGCCTGACACTCACTGGCAGGCAACTGCAATTATATTACAGAGAAAAAATTAAATGACCTTTTTATCTGCAAGGTACTGTGCCACCAGATATGAGTGGTGGGCACTGGCAGTGGGCACAGTACAGTCTGTGGACCTGACACACACTGGCAGGCAACTGCAATTATATTACAGAGGGAAAAAAAAATACTTTTTTATCTGCAAGGTACTGTGCCACCCGATATGAGTGGTGGGCAGTGGGCACAGTACAGTCAGTGGGCCTGTGGCCTCTCACACACGGGCAGGCAACTGCAATATATATATATATATATAAAAAAATAAAATAAAAAAGCAGTCTGATGTACCAGCCCTAAAAAGGGCTTTTTGGGGTGCTGTCAGGACGCTGTCCTTACAGCAGATGAGTCTTTGAGGACTGGAGCGGACACAGAACACTGGCCTAGCTAACGATTTCCCTATTAATTCAGCAGCAGCAGCACTCTCCCTGCTCTCACTAACACTGCAGCTTCAGAATGAATCTAAGATGGATGCTGTCCTTGCTTTTTGATAGGAGGTGGGAGGGTCTGGGAGGGAGGGTATGCTGATTGGCTGGAATGTGTCTGCTGACTGTGAGGTACAGGATCAAAGTTTGCTCATTGATGACGTATAGGGGGCGGACCGAACATCGCATATGTTCGCCTGCCGCGGCGAACGCGAACAAGCAATGTTCACCGGCGAATAGTTTGGGACATCTCTACCTACGAGTTCTCTATATGATTGAGGTCAAGGGATTTGGTTGGCCACTCTATTAAATCAGTCCTGTTTGTCTATAACCAAGATGTTCACTTTCTGGTGTCTTTGGGGTTTTTGGTGTATTTTATTGTTGGATCTAAATGACAGGGAAAAATAGTTCAAGAATTTCGCCATACAGTGCTAAAGGGGTAATTCAAGAAAAGAGCTTCAGGGAAAGTATGATATCTAGATTGTTGGAAACAATAGGTTGGATGCTCTGGGATACATTTTCCCTGTATGATGCTGAAGAGCAGTGGAAGGTGGGGGTTAGAGGACCACTCTTACTGAGTCTTTGTGTGGTCATAACTACTTGCGGTTTCCACTTTTTGTTCACATTTTCATTGATTGTGTTGTGAGGATTTCACTAGATCAGTGACAGCTCTTTATTTGCATAATTATATGCTCTGGTCTAAAGAGAAAACTAACCCCCAAATTTCATGGGTCATCAACCGGCAACAATCAGTGTTTTATCATCTGTGCTGAGCAGAACCTGAAGAGTTGCATGTGTCTTAGAAGTGTCTTAGAAACTTTTTTTTTCTTCTTACTCCTGGCTGAAATGAAGGTTCTGTGTCCCTTCAATGAGTGAACAATCTTGGGCCAGAGTCTTTGTGAGCTCCATTCTGTTTGAAAGCAAACGAGAGATTGTCCCCTCATGGGCACTGCTTTATCTGTCTGAGGGTGCTGCGTGCACTGCAAATACCACCTTGGCTTCACAGAGGAAAATAACAAGGTCTCTAATATTTGTTATACTCTTGCAAACTATTAACACACTAGATAGATAATTAGATAGATAGAGATAGATGGATAATTAGATAGATATTATTAGAATAGATTAGATTATCAACCCAGAAACCTGGTGTCAAACACTTTAAAGGGTTTCTGTCACCCCACAAAACTCATTTTTTTTTTTTTGGATAGTTATATTCCTTATAGCGCGATATAGGAGAATATAATAGTCTTACTTACTTTCATGCGGCCGATTCTTTAGAAAACGAAGTTTTATAATATGCAAATCAGGGCTCTACCAGCAAGTAGGGCGTCTACTTGCTGGTAGCCGCAGCAGAAATCCGCCCCCTCCTCTTGTTGATTGACAGGGCCAGCCGTGATCTCCTCCTCCGGCCGGCCCTGTCAGTATTTCAAAAATCGCGCGCCTCTGTTCATTCGGCGCAGGCGCTCTGAGATGAGGAGGCTCGTCTCCTCAGCACTCCCTCAGTGCGCCTGCGCCGATGACATCACCGAAAGAGAAGACGTCATCGGTGCAGGCGCACTGAGGGAGTGCTGAGGAGACGAGCCTCCTCATCTCAGAGCGCCTGCGCCGAATGACCAGAGGCGCGCGATTTTTGAAATACTGACAGGGCCGGCCGGAGGAGGAGATCACGGCTGGCCCTGTCAATCAACAAGAGGAGGGAGCGGATTTCTGCTGCGGATACCAGCAAGTAGACGCCCTACTTGCTGGTAGAGCCCTGATTTGCATATTATAAAACTTCGTTTTCTAAAGAATCGGCCGCATGAAAGTAAGTAAGACTATTATATTCTCCTATATCGCGCTATAAGGAATATAACTATCCAAAAAAAAAAAAAAAAGAGTTTTGTGGGGTGACAGAAACCCTTTAAAGTTTGCTGCACACTCCACTTGCAGGAATTGTGGCTTTTGGGGGGTTTTGTGCCCCACTCATCATTTTTCCAAAATGTGGGCAAGGAGTGGGTGATGTGGCTCCAGGCACAGTTATCACAATGTAAGCAATAAAACTGGTTAGATTATACCTGAACTGGACCTGCACAGACCAGCTAAAATGATGAAGAGATGTAAGCCTCCTAATAATCATGAGGCATCTAATGCCAGCCAGTGATAGAGTAAGACCAAGGTGTGAAATGTCAGTCTTAATAATTGTCCCCATAAGGATAGATAGATAGAATATGGATACATGAAGAGTTAGAATATAATGAAAATTAATCATTCAAACATGCCAAGGGAACCATTGATCTTTTTTTTTTATAAAAGTTGCTTCATATTATTTCTTAATTTTACAATATAGCATACACAAATAATTCCATCCTTAAAATGGTATACATAGATTTTCTATATCTGTCACTTTGAGATCCTTTCTGTCCTCTATCTATCTACCTATCATCTATCTTTCTATCTATTAACTATCTACCTATCATCTAATCTATCTTTCTATCTCTTTATTAACTATCTATCTTCTATCTGCTATCCAGTATTTATATAAAATTATATGTGTCATCCTCATCAGCACATTGTTAAAATGCATGTATATGGATATATAGATATATTTTCTATCTGTATGTCTATCTAGTTAGCTGCCTCATATTTATCTGTCTATCCATGGTAATATTTTCGACTTTAGGTAACCAGATGAAAATCTTAAAAAAACTTGCTTTAAATAGTATTTGAATAATGGTTATCCCTAGTCATACATGGACAGTACCTGGAGCTGGGGATGCTGGGGTCTCCGGGTTCTGTGGAGTACACGGCAGCACTGTGGCTTGTACTTTGCAGTCTTTCAGAACTCTGCTTCCCTCAGTCCTATGGGACTGTTCAGACTGGGCTTCTGTCACATTATGGGGCTGTGGTTAGCGCTTTCACCCCACACAAACACCAAGGTGCTGGCGCCGAAAATCTCCCTTTCCTGGGTGAAATATCAACTTGTCACAAAGAGAAAATTATACAAGAAAGATCTGAGAAACTGGAGAAACGGAATGGAGATTCTGTCAAGTTGTGTGATAAATCCAGGGGATGGAACATTGATGTCTGATATATGTACACATATACAAGAGTGTGGTAAATATGAGAATAAATAATATATACATTGCTTATCTATCATCGATCTGTCCTGTTATGTCTGTCTATCTATCTAGCTATCTCATATCTATATCTATCTATATGTCTATCTCATCTAACAATCATCTATCTATATTATATCTATCATATATATATTATCTATCTCATCTAACAATCATATATTATCTATCTATATTATATCTATCTATCTATCTATCAGCTATATATTATCTATCTATTTATTTATCACATATCTGTCTATTATCTATCTATCTATCTATCTATCTATCTATCTATCTATCTATCTATCATAAGGAGAGTACAGCAACACAACAGAGGAATGGAATAAAACCTCTGTCCTGCAGCTGATCACTCCCATCTGCATGAGCAGGATAATTAGTCTGTATGTGCTGTACGCCTGCAGATGTAGCAGAGTTCAGTGTGTCCGGCAGCTGATGCAGTCAGGAGGTCGGTATCTGCTGCAGGTGGAGGGGCCCTTGCAGTTTTCACCCCAGACCCTAGTGTTTGGGGAGGACCCGCCTGTGACTGCACCCTGTACATAGCACCATGGACAGCTCAGCAGTCTCCTGGCCCCAGACAGCGGTTGCAGGTTTCAGCCACATGCATGCACCTACACCTGTGCTGGAGAGGGGTAGATGGCATCTGATGAGCTGGGCTCCTGGCAGACAGCTGGTTAATTGCAGCCTCTGGGGAGGAACAGCCATGCAGCCTAAACTTGTGCTAAACACCCTGAGCTACTGCACCAGAACCTCAGCTAGTGTCCCCACTGTTAACCCGTGCAGTGCTGGCCTGCCAGGCAGAGACAGGGTGGCTCTCCACGGGCAGGGAGCGGGGTGAGCTCTTTGAAGCTGCAGCAGTCCCGGGCCGGTCCTAATTCTACATTTATTGGTTTGATGAGAGTCATTTCTCCAATTAGCAGTGGTGATCAGCCCTGCTGTATTCATCAGAGATCCTCAGAGTCTTGTGATCTCTGCACACACGTGCTCAGGGCACGACACACACATACATGTACACATTGCATACATGTACACACTCCTATTCACATATACACTCCACCTGTCCTCTTACATATGCGATTTATTAAGTGGAATCGACTTAGTGCAATCTTTCTTCTCTCCTCTTACACGAAATGCAACTTTATATCTATTAACCGCAAAATCCGTATAAGCACCAACAGAGGACAAAAGACGCAAGCTAAAGACAGCTCTGTATACAGTATATACATAACCTAAAACCTAAGGAAAGCGGTAAAGATAAACGCAGCAGAGCAAGTGCAAATGTGCTACACACTAATAATCGATTACGTCTATCTCCACCATTATATAGCGGTGTGATATCATGTATTCTAGGATAGATACAATAGTATAAAACACCATCTATTACTGTGCCTCTGAGAGACATTACAGCCTGCTCGCCCTTTCCATTCCACTTTTTTATGAGCTGTTGTTACTATTATTGTTGCTGTTAATATTATAATTCATTTTGCTATTATCTAGTTTGCTAGATTATTTTTCTGTATTTATATTTTAAGAAATAAATTTATATCCACTTACATTTCGCACGGTTTGTGTTTGCAGTTACAATTTTTTTAGTTATACAATTAGTAGTGATCATTTTCTTAAATTGTTTATATCATTTTGTAGCTGAAAATAAATAACTACATTTGAAATAAACAAATAAAAAGTGCGGTGTTTGTTTTGTTCCCTGTTCATATAAACTGTCCATTAGATCCAGAATCTTTGAGACGTCATTGAAGATGGATTTTATGTATAAAAATAAAACATGTGCAAAATATAAAAAACTATAAGTTGTGGGATTTTGTTGCGATTTTGTTGCATAAAATCAATAACAGTTAAACACATCTCTATAGACCAATATTATATGCCTTATAAAAGTAATCCTATAAGTATAATAATGATGATAACTTCTAGCCTGTGATGTGTGGACATGATCACCATTAGAACAGAAGGAAAAGTACTACAATGTAGAACATGCATTTTGTTTCCACCGCCAAATAAAGATACATAAAAATACAAACATAAATGAAATAGGTGCTGATCGGTGCACTAAGTAAATCGTTACCTGATTTCATAACTCCATCACGTTTTTATATTTAATAATTACAACAGAAAAGGAGGGACAAAAAAAAACATTTGAGTTGAACATGGCATAACTCTCACCGTGATAAAGTGAAGTTTTGGCTGTTTTGTAAAAATGTTCTGTCAGAATGAAAATTTAATGATTTCTGGTTATTTAATTTTAATACAATAATTCTACTAGTGGAAAGTAGATAGATGCATTATATAAGATAAATAGATAGGAGACAGATAATAGATTGTATTTATTCCTGTATTTGTTATTTATTAAATACTTTTATTTCTGCTGATACAGACCTCACCCCAAGAAAAGAAATAGAAATACAGACGGAGAAGAAATGTATTCCTTTGTTTAGTTTTCCCTTCTAGTTTCCTCTTGTCACTGAGAAATTGTAAGATGCTGATGATATGTGGGCTCCACTCATTCATGGTGGCACAGGGTCCACTGTAGATAATATCTAATATATCTGCCCTGTGTTCATATACCTTGTATTCCACATTATGATTGATCATATAATATAGGGAAAAGTTCAGTAAACTACTTTGAAGAAGTTCTACTTACCTCTATCTATCTATCTATCTATCTATCTATCTATCTATCTATCTATCTCATATCTATCTATCATCTATCTATCCATCTCATATCTATCTATCTATCTATCTATCTATCTATCTATCATCTATCTATCTCATATTTATCTTTCCATCTCATATCTATCTAATATCTATTATCTATCTGATATCCAGCCATCTCATATCTATCTTATATATCTGATAATATCTTTTTTATACATATCTTTTATTTTATATCTAATTGTCTAATATGTTAATATCTTGTTTGTTTTTTATCTTATCTATTTCATATATATCCGTCTGCCTATCTATCTATCTATCTATCTATCTATCTCTCTCTCATATCTATCTATCATCTATATATCCATCTCATATCTATTTATCTATCATCTATCTATCCATCTCATATCTATCTATCTATCTTTCTATCTATCTATCTATCTATCTATCTATCTTTAGTCTGTCTAGCTATTTATCTATCTATATATCTGTCGTCTATCTATCTATTATCTATCTATCTATCTCATATCTATCTTTCCGTCTCATATCTATCTAATATCTATTATCTATCTGATATCCAGCCATCTCATATCTATCTTATATATCTGATAATATCTTTTTTATACATATCTTTTATTTTATATCTAATTGTCTAATATGTTAATATCTTGTTTTTATTGTATCTTATCAGTGTTACTATATGTTATTATAATAGATAAAAGTTTAATGGAAATATAATAATAATGATCATACATACAAAAGGGATTTGAGAACGTATCTCTAATGTCTACCATTCTGCTTAAGTATCTATTTTCTAACCATTATTTAAGTAGTGTATTATATTATTTCATGTTAAATGAATTATGCACAATAGATAAAAGACAAAGGTAAATATCCTTTCTCTAACTTATACTATAAATGTTTCCTATAATATTGTAAATAAACTATTAAAATTATATTTCGAAGAGTAAAAACCAATATCAATGTATCCATCATATATGCATCTATCTATATCTATCTACATCTATATAATATAACATAAGATAAATGTTAAGTTTTATATTACGATGTAGAGATTATATTTCCCTCAGAAATAAGCTAATATTAATTAAAAATATATTTCTGAGGACTCTTTCTATGTATCTATCTATACCTATGCATAATAAAATTATAAATATATTTAATTAATCATAACACAAGAAAATCGAAAAGTTGTTGAGGACTTGTGGTCGTGGAGAGTGAGACTCCTCCTGAGACTAAGAGCGACACCTAGCAGACAGACTGGAAATTACAACTGCTGATACCAATACATTTAGAGCAGGGCACTTGCTGAGCTTCTGTTCCCTTCACCTGTATTCTTTACTGATCTCTTGTGAATAGAGATACCAGTGAGACTAATCTAGACATGTGGGAAGAAGCACAGACTTCTAAGTTGACTTTTTCATGAACCCATCTTTCCAAATGATTTTCTGCAAATCCCCCCCCCCCCCCCCCCCATCTCCTATCCTTGTACTTGCTATTTATACACGCAGTCACCACCCCTATAGTTCTCCCTGCAGCATCATGGAAATATTCCCACGAATTGTATATCACTCTGCAAGTCACCAGGCTACCTCTACTTCACCTCAAAGCTGGCAGTCCTCCCTCAGGGGAACATGGGTGGCTGCACCTAGAAGGCTGCTCAGATGTGCACCCTTTCCTCTCCAGATACCAGTCACAGGCAGCTTCCTCACAATTTCTATGTTCCAAGATGAACTCATCTTAAATATTGCTCCAAAAGTCAATGCCAATGTATGTTTCTTGTATCACTCTAGTTATATTAGCTATAAGTGATCATCAGCTGTTCATTCTTGCTGAAATAAACACTTAACTTAAATCTAGAGGCAACTTTCTCTTTGTCTGGAAATGTAATTCTAGGACTTACTGTAGATATGCCAGCCATCGAAAAATGTGCTGAAACGGTGTAGAAGCGCCCCCTTAAAGTTCACCTCTTATCATATACCTTTGTGTAGAAAAGTCTATATGTTCTTTACTGTAACAGGACTTCCATACACTCAGTGCATGTCTATCATTTACTGAACGCGGAGCAGGTGCATATTATTACATGCACAGAAAAACAATAAATACATTCAAAAATAAATAAAAAATAAAACAAATACAAAAATTAAATAAATAATATTTCTTTCATTTCTTCTCCCATTCACATATTATAGGCAGGCATAAAATTCTCGGTGGAGCCTCCAGTTTGCACTTGACCCGGTACAGACAAGGCGTCCCCGGCTGTTTAATGTAACATTGATTTATTGCACTTGGAAGTAGCTGCAGACACAGCATTGTCCAGTCAGCGGCCCATACACGACTAGTTAGCCCTGGTGACAGCACACTGCACTCAGACCCTGATCAATACCGGCTATTCATTTACTGCTCCATCCATAACATCCCCTGAAATAACCGCACTGTTCACAGCACTATCGCAGGGCAAGCTACCACCTACTGCACAAAGATGAATGAAATAAACAAGACCCTAAAATATTATCATACATTTCTAAACCTTGTTCACACGGAAAGAAAATGTGATTTGATGAATGCAAAGATTTATGGGAACTTCTGCTCTGATGCTGCAGCTCCAATATTCACAACGTGAACAATAGAAATCATATAGTATGACATTGAATTTGATTGGATGTAAATGCTGCAAAAATGCAAGTGTACATAATGTAAAAGTGTATAGAGACATATCTTCTAAACTTTGCTTTGCTTCACAAAAGCCAACAGAGTATAGTTGGGTTTAGATAGATAGATAGATAGATAGATAGATAGATAGATAGATAGATAGATAGATAGATAGATATGAGATAGATAGATAATAGATAGATGATAGATAATAGATAGATATGAGATAGATAGATAGATAGATAGATAGATAGATAAAGACATGTTAGGAAAAATCACAGCACCCCAAAAAATAATTGCAAAAACAAGGTGTGTTTATTGCTCCATGACCTTGCATGGACATGGAGTGATTTTTCCTTCTTTGTATGTAGTGTGGATCTGACACCCTGTCTATTCATTTGTTTTTGTCACATATCTATCTATCTATCTATCTATCTATCTATCTATCTATCTATCTATCTATCTATCTATCTATTGTATCTATCATCATATCTATCTATCTATCTATCTATTGTATCTATCATCATATCTATCTATCTATCTATCTATCTATCTATCTATCTATCTATCTATTGTATCTATCATCATATCTATCTATCTATCTATCTATCTATCTATCTATCTATCTATCTATCTATCTATCTTTAAATACCATAGTAATCTCCACCCTATTCATTAAATAATAGATATAATACATTTCTATGTTGTTGTTATTAAGCCTTTTTGCGCAGGGGATTAGGGTCTTTTCATTGTGCGCCTCCTGTATGTGGCAGGTTTTGTTATCTAGAGTCCACTATGCATTTATTTTCCCATAAACACACGATTTTCCATAAAGACCCCTAAGTGAAAGCGTGAAGCCCCTGCTGCTGGCCCTGTCCCCTCTCAGTCCTCTGCAGCCATATGTTATCTCTGCCCCCCATGTTCTAGGAGTGACAGAAATGTGAGGAGAGACATATATTGTGTAAAATGAAATATGAAAGTCTTGGTTTGTGTGGATGCGTGTGATGTGCTGGGGAATACACTGCAGGTTTCCAGTATACTACTTCTGAGATACGTGGGAGTCTTAAGATGCCTGAAAATTGTCTATTCATATTGGCTGCAGTGTGGCCTTTCAAAAGGGGTCCTGTCACTCAGAGAAGGGGGCATTTATTTAACCTGCTGTCAATACAAGCAAAGAAGCACAGGGACACATATACACAACAGCAGAGCAGCAAGTATACACAGACAACACACACAATACATTCACAACATAGAAATATGCAAACTGTGCACTGACACTGCCTAGTAATATTCACAATGTATACTGCCCCCCGCATATACATACAACATTTAAAAAAATCCATAAAGTACCAATGCCTTAGGTACATGCCATACAAGCGTATACATATAATAAGAATAATAATACTGTACACCGCAGGATACATAGAAGTCAGAAATATACATGCAAATATCTAAAATAATGCACAAATGTATATATCAAACAAAGCAAATAATAATATACGTAACATACACTGTCCCTTAAATACTAGCCATACTAGACACACACTTACATATATATTTATCGTCTGCCCTGACACACATATACTACAAGATATACGTATACATAATGCATCATTATATGCAGAATATATACTGCAGAAGTATACAGGCAAGATTAACAACATGCATAATGTGAGAAGCAACACTGATACATTTAAGATACAAAATATATCATTTACAACGCCACATGTACACACAAGATACATAACATTCGTACCGCACCTTGTGATATGCGGGGCTCATAATAATATATAGAAGATATCCTTTCACACGAATACATAAAAGGCTCATGGTAATATACACACATAGGACATGCAGCACAATACATATAATGCACACTGCCACATATACAGATAGTACACATACAAGATGCAAAACAACATACATAATGCACCCAACCACACATACAAAATATATGCCATCCCTCCATACAAACACCTGAACTATACATAATAAGATCTATAATTCACACTACCATCAGTTGTACATATAGTGCTACACGCATCCTGAATACCTACTGCAATAGAAATATCAAACATTAGGTACATGTACCTATGCCAAATATACACAAACAGGCTTAACTATATACTGGTATATAAAAGGTGTGATATATATTAGACCACACACAATACCCATATAGAATATGCATTCTGCAATACACGCCAATACATTGTAAAATACACAAACATAGATATAAAATACATAATAATCGTCATGTGCTCTGCCACACATACATCTTCTACATAATAGACATCAATTATAAATATATATATATATATATATATATATATATATATATATATATTAGTGTCTATTTCTCACAACCTCGCATACATAATACAGGTGTGACACATATGATATACAAAATGTACACCACTAACATTCATAATATAGACATACATACAGGCATACAAACATAATACACATAAATGTCATAATACACAATGTGAGTAAAGTATGTATTACATCTACAATCATATGCACTTTTGTGTATGTGTATATATATATATTTTTATATATATATATATATATATATATATATATATATATATATATAAACAAAATAAGGGGAATTGTGTAGTCAAGGTCAATGATATATAAAAGCCACAAAGGACTAACTAACAGCAAGTAATGTCCTCCCTGGAGTGAGGGACTTATCCTGGGTTTTCATCTGCCTCTCAGATGCTTTTTCAGGTTTAACCTGTTCACTGCCAGGATGTGCAGCACACAAATGATCTGCAGTTGCCTCCTGTCTGTGTATACTACTGGCAGCCTGACTTCAGAGTACGGGACCTTTGTGGGAGAGTGCAAAAAGAATTATTTGGGAGGAAATTTGGGGTCAGTTCAGGTCTGAGTGGAACATCTGTAAATCATTGACACAGGCGGTATAGACAGAAATGTCATTTGCTGTACAAACCCTACACTAATGGCCATGGTCCTGTCTGCAGCTTTCATGCCAGCCTATCCTCTCTCTTCAGAAAGGTCAGCCTTAATTGTGTGAATAATATTATTGTGTTTGCCTAGCACTATAATAGCAATAATATGTATGTTTAAGACAAATAATAAAATGAAAAAAAGAAGAGAAAAGGGAGGCTCCCTGTGGGATCTGGAAACTTGTGTACATTCTCCACATGTCTGCAGATTAAATATAAAATACATGCAGAACACAAGAGGATTAGAGCCTGCCTTCATATACAATTTAATTACTGCACATTTATCATAGACTATCAGAGCCAGGCTGGGGTTAAGTAGACTCTTCAATAAGCAGCACCTTCAATCCTAAAGCCATTACAAATAGGACCTACATATGGGTGCCACTTCTAGCTCCATATTTCTTTTCTCCAACCAGCAATGCATTCATAAAAAGCTGCCTGGCACTCTGTGCTTTAGGAAAGCAGATGTTAATTTCTGCACGTATCTTTTATGGCTGTGTACGTGTGTAATACTGGAAGCTTTCCAGAACGCCTCTATTATTTCTAGATGAAGCCTGCTCCTCTCTGCTGCTCCATAGTATATCATATCAATAAACCAAACATCTGGGGCTTTACCGGAGCTCACCACGCTGAAGGAGATGGGAAAAGCCTCCACCTTCACACAGTAAATTAGGATTACTTGTGCTCAGCTCTGCATGTGGCGGATCACCAGGCAGAGGCAGCTAGGGGGTTAATATATATATATATATATGTATGTATTACACACCTTTTCTGTGCTATATATTTATTTATTTGTCAATATATGCACATTTCAGAAATGCTTCCTTTTTCTTTTATTGACAGCCATATTCTGTTAAATCTCTACTTGTTTCTGAAGTCACTTTTAGTGACTTCTATCAGAGGTCTTGAGATCAGTACTGACCTTTCTTGGAATGCATATATTTAGATAGTTACAGTGTATTGAATGTACTCTGTGTATACTATGCAGAGTGTGGGTGATGGGAAGTTGTAGATTATTAACTTGGAATTTCTGCCTATATGAAAAATAGGTCACTACATAAAATTGATCTCAGCATGGTGTGCAATTGTACAAAATAGCCCTGAGTAAAAGCTAAGTGCTGGCTGACTGTGATGACCAAGGCGCAAACCATCTGGTGTGTATTAGAGAGCAAGAGCAGTAAATATTCCTAGGAGCTTATGTATGAAATGTGCACAATGCCTTGGAGCTGCCCCATAGGCTAGACTGGGAAAATTAACTGGGCCCTAGTAGTGTCCTATCTGCAGCAGCTATAGGGCAAGGTATGAGTGGTACCTCCACCCCCAGCAGCTATAGGGCAAGGTATGAGTGGTACCTCCACCCCCAGCAGCTATAGGGTAAGGTATGAGTGGTACCTCCACCCTCAGCAGCTATAGGGCAAGGTATGAGTGGTACCTTCACCCCCAGCAGCTATAGGGCAAGGTATGAGTGGTACCTCCACCCCCAGCAGCTATAGGGCAAGGTATGAGTGGTACCTCCACCCCCAGCAGCTATAGGGTAAGGTATGAGTGGTACCTCCACCCCCAGCAGCTGTGTGCCAGCCACTGCTCAGATAGCTGCAGACAGCAGTGACGTCACTGGAGGAGACCTCATAGCCCTCATCTGCTTCCATCACTTATAGTGTCACCCTCTCCCATGAGGGAATCTCTTCTGGGCTATTTATAACACTGCTGAGGCTTGGTCATTATGTCACCCCACACTGCAGCTTATGACATGCATTAAAAGCAAAGAGCATGGACTGCTCACAAATAACCACTATTGGTGTGTGTCTGTATCTATCTATCTATCTATCTATCTATCTATCTATCATCTATCTATCTCTATCTAAACTATCTATTTTTATCTGTGTGTGTCTATATCTATCATCAATCTATGTATCTATTTTTATATCTATCTATCTATCTATCTATCTATCTATCATCTATGTATTTATTTTGATATCTAGCTATCTATTATCTATCTATCTATCTATCTATCTATCTATCTATCTATCTATCTAACTACTATCTATCTCAATCTAAACTATCTATTTTTATCTATCTGTGTTTCTGTCTGTCATCTATGTATCTCTTTTTATGTCTATCTATCGAATGCTATCTTTTTATCTATATCTATCTATCTATCTATCTATCGATCATAAGCATATATTATTTGCATATCTTATAAGTACTGTAAAGTGCACAGGCAAGAATATTACTATAACAGCCCCATTGTCAGTAGTGTGTGCCCTTTTATTACTTTTTGTGTTAGTTTTACAATTTGCACCATAGCAAAGCTGTTAATGATAAAAAAAAAATAGAATAATCAGAAAGGAAGGAAAAGAAATCTTACTTCTTCTTGCTCTTCTCCAGGCTGTGTCTCCTGCCGCTGCCTCCTTTAATTATCTGAGCTGCTATTTCTTCCCTGGGAGACCCTGGTGGGGATTTTAGGTGGGAAGTGATTTGTGCTGAGTTATTTTGGAGCAGGGAGGCTGCTCATGCCCACAGGCTTTCAGTGGAGTGCAGATTGAGACATATCTTGTTCCCTATAAAAGGATCATTTCATGTGGGAGGCTGGACACAAAGTTTGGACTCGTGACTGGCATTCCTGAGAGACATGCATATTTTACTACAACAAAGCAGGCCTGGGAGAGGGCTCAGGGGGAGAGGGGGGGAAACTTGGGAAGAAGTTACTTAGTGACAAACATCTGTCAACATGGGGTAATGTGAGTGGAGTGGTAATGATTGCTCTATACTTACCAGGAGTGCACCACAAACACACACAGACCACCAGCTGCAAAACCTACAGCAAGCTTTATTGGGATTCAAGTTTCCATGCCCATCATCCATACATGATACTTGATGTCTTTGAGCCTCACAGCATAGGTTACAATTTCTCTTTATTCCCATATATACATACTGTAGATTTCTTCCACATCCCTGATACCTTGAAGTCAATATTTTCACTTTACAGCAGTGACATAAATCTGTGGCTCTGCAGACAAAAGGAGAGCAGGCCTGGTGGTGATGTGGATGTCTCTGTTGGATTTCAGTGGAGGTCCATTGACAGAGAATGCTAATGAGTGTTTTCCAGGGTTTGCAGAAGACTGCATCCCTCACTGTGTATCTCTCTGTCTTCCCTTTTCCCACTGTCTCCTTCCCCCTTTATTTCACACCCTCCCCCACCCTGACTGCCCACCCTCCCTCCTTCTCTGAGAACCAGAAGATCAATAACTGACCCCAGGATTTTACCAGAGCTTTATGTGTCTGGCCATCCAGTGATATGATCAGTCCTAAACGTTATATCCAGCGAATGTCTCCTTATATCAACACAAAGGATGGCTGAGAGCAAGCAGCTTGGTCTGCCCCCCCCCCCCCCCCTTCACCATAACCCTCCTCCCCTCTTCCCAAGCTCAGGAGGATATTTTATACCCCCTACTTTTGGATCTGATCCATTGCATTGCTTTAAGCAAGATGAAGGATTGTGCAGACAAGGAGATGTATATACACCATTATACAGCCATCATCCAGATTGCTAACAGTGATTCTGCTGTCAGCTTGCTGAAACACTCCCCTATCAGATCAACATTTCTACAAGGCACCCAACAGCAGGAAACAGATATTCTGCAAGTGCACCCAGCTCCTTGGAAAAGTTATGTGCAAACATCAGTGATTACATTAATCACAGGAAAACTAGAGCAGCTTTATTCTTTTTTTGTGAGAACAGAGAAAAATAGAAACCAGATAGATCCAGACCCAAAAACTTCATGTTCATGAACCTCGACTGGTCCTAAAACCTAAAAGTCACCCAGGCCATCAATGTCTAATGAGTGGACACATGGGTGGCAAGAGCAGCAGGTTGACAGGTGACTTCAGTCTTGGGAAATGGCTCAGAAGACTCAGGCATTTCTGAAAAGAAGGAAAGAGGAGTTGGGACTGGAGACCCTGACAAGGGGGGATAATAAATGAGAGGGGCTTTCACATAGATATCTCAGACGTGAAATTGCACCCAGCTGCTTGTGTAAGCAAACAAATAGCCTCATGTAAGGGAGCCCAGACTTGTGGCCTGATGAATGGAACAGACAGAAGAAAATAGACTTTAACTCATTTACCAATAAAACTGTTCGACTTTTTAAGTAAAAAAAAAAAAAAAAGCCCCAGTCCCTCCAAGTACCCCGAGCAAGGAGAGTAACAAGAGTTTTATTACCCTGAGCACCCCTCCCCCATGCAGTCTATTATCTCCAGGCGTCATTAGTGCGACAATTCATATTAATAGTCATTATCGGGGAACACACAAAACACATTTCTACTTGACCTTCTAGTGAAGGACTGTACATCAGTGTCAGGGGCGCCTATGGCCATGACCATAGGGGTGGACGCACAGCTACCGTCAGTGCATAGTGTGCACTCGGGCCTGATACTTTTCTTACATTTTCTGTAAAAACAGAAAAACAAAGAGAAATATAACTTGAATTCAAATTAATAAATAATAGTAAAGGGGAATTAAATCATAGCCATATCTACTCAAAGGGGAATATATATATAGTCACCAATATTCAAAAATTAATTATATTTTAAATGAGTGAAGAAAGCAAGTGGTCAATGTGCAATCAACCGTAATTGCCTTATACTTTAAACCTTATAGAGCAATATATAAGAACATAAACTGTATATGGACTTTCTTTTTTCTTTCTTTCTAATACCTATTATCTATCTATTTAATTTCTTTCTATCTATAATGCAAAAATGGCAGCACCAGAGAAAAGTAGAAATAGAAAAACCGAGGTGCAAGCCCAATGGAACTAGACCAATGTCCAAATATAAAGAAGTAAATAGGCAGCACTTTCTATCTATCGCCTACAGTATATCTACCTATGTATGTATTTATATCTGTGTACATAATTGCATATCTATCTATCTATCTATCTATCTATCTATCTATCTATCTACTGTATCTATCCACCCATCCATCTATCAATCTACCTATGTATCACTAATTAACAGGTACATGGATCCCACCATCATGTACATTGCCCATCGCTGCCGCCATGCTGAAGTTGGCTTTCTGGGTGACACATTTTCGCCAGATTTCAGGATGGGTAAATTAAATTACCCAATTTATCAA
The DNA here is from genome assembly GCF_905171765.1 of Bufo bufo. Classification (NCBI taxonomy): domain Eukaryota; kingdom Metazoa; phylum Chordata; class Amphibia; order Anura; family Bufonidae; genus Bufo; species Bufo bufo. The sequence continues at coordinate 140,313,582 of NC_053390.1, read as the reverse complement.
AAGCCAAATATATTACAGCATCTCACAACAGTTTGCGCCCTAATCCCTGAATTATCCATCCACTTTGCAGCAGAGTTGAATATTTATCTGGGAATGGCTGGTTAGCAATGGATGGAGGACAAGCCATACTATACAGACACCTTGGTGCAGGACCTTGTCACTATTTCACTACATCAATAGAATTGACGATGGATGGATTACTAGGAACAGAATAAAAATTAAAAAAAAGGCGAAAATTGCGTTTGTGAATGGAAATGAAAAAAGTAGGTGGAAAAAGTAATAATTTGTATGGGGATAAAACGTAGTACATGATCAAATACAGAGAAACACGAATAATAATAATAATAATAACAACAATGATACTTAGACAAAGCCGAAACAAAACGTTTGTAGACAGCATAAAGTCTTTGCTGATAATATCAGCACTAATATCCCAGCAAAAGACCCACAGAAGCCTTGTACAATAATTTAGCAACCTCATATTTATCGCCTCATTTCCACTTCAGTATTGAAGCAGTCGCCATAGGCTTCCCCAGACCCCCTGTTATCTCTATATTACACTGCTTTGTGACGTCACTCCGCAGCCCTCCATATACCACCTCACTCATCGGGGCTCCACTGCACACCAATAGGTAGTAGCCCCCCTACTGAAAAGGTTCACACCCTGAAAAGTAACCAACTGACACAACCGATGAGATAATAGAAAGATCTATCTATCTAATTTCTATTTATATATTATCTATCATCTATCTAATCTATTTGTCTATCTCATATCTATCTATCTATCTATCTATCTATCTATCATCTATCTCATATCTATTATCTGTCTATCTATTAATCTATTATCTATCTATCTATCTATCTATCTATCTATCTATCATCTATCTCATATCTATTATCTGTCTATCTATTAATCTATTAATCTATCTATCTATCTATTATCTATCTATCTATCTATCTATCTATCTATCTATCATCTATCTCTATTATCTATCTATTATCTATCTATCTATTAATCTATCTATCTCTATATCTATTATCTATCTATCTATCTATCTATCTATCATCTATCTAATCTATTTGTCTATCTCATATCTATCTATCTATCTATCTATCTATCTATCTTCTATCTCTATTATCTATCTATTATCTATCTATCTATTAATCTATTAATCTATCTATCTATCTATATATCTCTATATCTATTATCTATCTATCTATCTATCTATCTATCTATCTATCTATCATCTATCTAATCTATTTGTCTATCTCATATCTATCTATCTATCTATCTATCTATCTATCTATCTATCTATCTATCCATCTTTCTATCTATCTCTATATCTATTATCTATCTATTATCTATCTATCTATTATTTATCTATCTATCTATATCTATCTATCTATCTATTATCTATCTATCTATCTATCTATCTATCTATCTATCATCTCCAGATGCTGCATCTTATCTATCTATCTATCTATCTATCTATCTATCTATCTATCATCTCCAGATGCTGCATCTGGTTGAACTGCAAGTGACAGGGGTAAATCCAGTGCCAATAACCTCTCCAATTGAAAACGCTGGTTATTGTGAAAGCTGCAGCGTTATTAATACGTTAAGGAAGGGCTCCCCTGGCACTGTGTGTTCTTACAGATCTGTCTCACATTGTATAAAACATTAATGCTGGGAAAGCTGTTACACCGAGAGCAGAGGGGGAGCTTCTACCTTCACAAGAGCTCTATTATGGAGGAGATTCGTAAATGAAAATGGTGTGGATGGGAAGAGAGGAGCAGGGGAATGCACACATCTCCCATTCCAGCAGCCACTGTATGGGATACATACATCTACTACCACCCAGTGAGAAAAACCTGCGGTAAGATATCTATATTAATAGATTGGGAATAGCCTGAGAGAGAGAGATAGATAGAGAGCAGGAAATAATACCATAGCTGAAAAAGACAGCAAAAATAGGGTCAGATTAAAAGGCACATTGTTCAGGAGAAAGGCTTCCTCCTCCTGCCCCGCACAATGACTGGCTCCATTACAAGTGCACCCTGCATATGCAATACTAGGCACATAGGTATTTTTCACATTACAGCGAAAAGAAATCCATCCACAAAAATGCAAACAACATAAATCAAATAAGAAATGAAAAATAAATAAACATGAAGCTAAACTAATATGTAATTCTCGATGCAATGTGGCAGCAGTATCAATCCTCCAGTGATAAATACTGAAGACAAGAGAAAGAAAAAATAATAATCCGGGACCATTGATGTTGTTAATATATAGGTATTTCTTTTTAACATAACATTTTTGCATAAAAAAAAACAAAAAAAAACAAAAACGAAGCTGCAACTACTTTGCCCATCCCCTCCCCCATCGTAAAGCCGTCCAAGGGAACTGTTCCCCCATCAATAAAACACAAACTTTTGCTAAAGTCTTTTATTTTTTTGTTGTTTAAATTCTCACTTCAATTTTTTTTTTAATTCTTGAAGAACATAATAAGCTCGGACAACATAGATCGCACTCATTATAAGAAGCAAAGGGTTATATCAAAAATTATTATTAGTAGAGAATTACAGGAAAACCTGGTTTGGAACCAGAAAAAATACAAAACAGATATAGATACATAGACACAGGACGAGGTTCTTCTTGGAATAATTTGGAAAGTGTTATTTCCCCTAATGTCTTGCTTTCTTTATGCGCATAACAAGGTTTGTTTGTTTGTTTTGAATTTTACAAAAAAATGAAAATAAAGACTAATATCTTACAAAATCAACAAGGATAATGTGCGTGTGTGTGCACAGTCCTACATCCAGTCCACAGGGCATTATCCATCAGGCTTCTGGACATTAGGGATCCCATTGCTCCTTCCTTATTATTGGAGTTTTTCCACACACATGGAGTTCATTAGACTCATATCCTAAGAAGTCTGTGTACATGAATGAGATGTCTCCTGATTGTCTCTGTGGCTGGTCTTTAGGAGCACTGGATGGACATGTAAGGCCAGTTGAAGCTACTTCCAGATAATAACATATCTCTGATGAGGGTTTCTATAGGGGTCTTACCTACCAAGCGCACGAAGAAGAGCTGTTCAATGACTGAGGAGGAGACGGTGCGCAGGGAAGGAAGCCTCAGCAGGAGTTTCCCGAACCTGCTCGGTTGGTTGGGGTACTGGCTCCTGACATACTCCTCCAGGGCGCACTGCGACTTTTCCTGTAGACTCTCAATGTGAGCAGCGTCTGAAAGGCCGCAGGCATCTGCACAGGAGCCCATCATGGAGGAGAGACAGACAAGGCACAGCATTAGAATTGTGCTGACACACATTGTAGATAATAATAATAATAATAATAAAAAATAATAATAATAATAACAACAGTAATAATAACACTAACAACAGTAATAATAATACTAACGATAGTAATAATAATAATAATAATAATAATAATAATAATACCATGGATGTGCACTGTGTAGAACTCATAAAACACCAGATATACTGTGTGTGTGTGTGTGTGTGTGTGTGTGTGTGGATGGATAGATAGATAGATGATATATAGATAGATAGATAGATAGATAGATAGATAGATAGATTAAGCATAGATAGATAGAAGATAATTGGATAGATAGATAATTTGATTGACAGACAGATGATAATTAGATAGATAGAATAAGGATAGATAGATGATAGAGATAGATGCAGTAGATAGATATATAGATAGATAATTAGATAACAGATAGATATTATATATGACATATTATATACTGAACAGCGCCCATCACACCCACACTCACTCATGATATATACCAATAGACTGGGAAAAGATGGCACAGCCGCCAGCAACTCTTACTTCATGCTGAATTTCTAAAATGTGAATTTTATTATTATTAAAAATGTATTTTATTATTATTATTATTGCTGTCCACCACGTGGTTCCTATAAATCATTCTGCCCTGATAAATGAATGTATAAAATGCCGGCTGATGAGGATGGATGATGGCACCCTGTGTAATAACTGCCCCTCCAGCACACCAGCCACATGCCCCCCATACACTCACAGGGCCCTCTGGAAACAACATCTGATCATCTGGAAAGTTTAACCTGTTCGTTACTACAGGCTAAACAGAATGCACATCCAGTGATGAGATGGCGTGCTGCAGGCGGACAAAGCGCTGCCGGCTGCTATAACATAAGCTTCATCCATTTATACAGGTCTAGGAAGGGAGCACTCCCCAGGCGGATAGTAATGGGGGGACTAGATGGAGATGACATCACTGGACATTGATATTCCGGAGGATGAAAAGATTTGCTGTAATTACATTTATTTGGGCAGATCACTCTCTAAATAATTATTTTTGTGCCCAAGGCAAAAATGCAAATAAAACAAATGGCGGCTCAGAACCTGTAATCAGCCCTCAGATGTGTGTAATGACCGGGCATGTCCTGCTTATAGTGTGTGGATTGTGTCTGTCTATCTATCTATCTATCTATCTATCTCATATCTATCTATCTATCTATCTATCTATCTATCTATCTATCTATTATCTATCTCTACTATATCCATGAATATCTATCTATTATCTACGGTTTCTCTTATCTATCTATCTATCTATCTATCTATCTATCTATCTATCTATTATCTATCTCTACTATATCCATGAATATCTATCTATTATCTAGCTACATAATATATCTCTATATATCCTTATTCTATCTATCTATCTATCTATCTATCTATCTATCTATCTATCTATCTATCTATCTATCGACACCCTTGCACCAAGGTTATATACCCATATAATGTGTATTTATAACACCAGCAGTACAAAATGAAAGTACTAAAGTACAAAGAGTAAGATCACAGGATAATATTAATCTGAGCGGAGCCCTCACTGTAATAGGAAGACAATTTCCTGACAAACCTGTGATAATTGCTCTTGACAACTATAGTGTTTCCTAGCCTTCCCTCCACCATAAGCAGAGATTTGTCAGCGATGACGTCGCAGTATGGAATCACATTATCATCATCCTCATCATCAGCGACTACACCCACTGATACATATTAATATTAATGTACAAATGAGGATGGCATTCACAAGGGGCAAGTTGTCTCATTTACTGGTGAAAATGCAGAAAGGGTTCTTTATCACTAATATTCATGAATGCAACTCCTATCATCGAGTCTTTCTATGCAGTTTAGCTTTGACTGTTATCCTAGTTTTATTTCAGTCATTTATGTGACTTTGTAGTCGGGTTATTTCCTATAGTGTGTGCCTGATTAGGACACAGCTACAACAAGGCCTGGAAGGGTTAAATTTATATGTGAGCTCCATAAAGGGAAGCAGGGTCCTGACCTAACCCTTGGATGGGGTCCAGCTTACAAGAGGTCTGCAGGTGGAAACCACAAGCATGCCACACTTAGATCTCCGCTAAAGTCCCCAAAATGAGACTTCAAAATTGTGTTTTCATCACTTCAGACCTTTAAAAAAAAAGTTAGGGAGGGGATTGGGGTCTCAGTAGATTCCCAAGAGACTGGTAATCACCAGTAAAGTTCTGTATGCATGGTGGAGGGTTGCTCTAGATGGGGCTGCAGCCTGGGCAATATTACATATAGTATATTAGTAGCCTCTATGACTGTACATGGGGATCTATGTGTGCAGCTTGGAATATATTACATATAGTATGTTAGTAGCCTCTACATGGAGATGTATGTGTGCAGCCTGGGCTATATTACATATAGTATGTTAATAGCCTCTATGACTGTATATGGGGATCTATGTGTGCAGCCTGGAATATATTACATATAGTATGTTAATAGCCTCTATGACTGTATATGGGGATCTATGTGTGCAGCCTGGGCTATATTACATATAGTATGTTAATAGCCTCTATCACTGTACATGGGGATCTATGTGTGCAGCCTGGAATATATTACATATAGTATGTTAATAGCCTCTATGACTGTATATGGGGATCTATGTGTGCAGCTTGGAATATATTACATATAGTATGTTAATAGCCTCTATGACTGTATATGGGGATCTATGTGTGCAGCCTGGAATATATTACATATAGTTTGTTAATAGCCTCTATGACTGTACATGGGGATGTATGTGTGTAGGCTGGGATATATTACATATAGTATGTTAATAGCCTCTATCACTGTACATGGGGATCTATGTGTGCAGCCTGGAATATATTACATATAGTATGTTAATAGCCTCTATGACTGTATATGGGGATCTATGTGTGCAGCTTGGAATATATTACATATAGTATGTTAATAGCCTCTATGACTGTATATGGGGATCTATGTGTGCAGCCTGGAATATATTACATATAGTTTGTTAATAGCCTCTATGACTGTACATGGGGATGTATGTGTGTAGGCTGGGATATATTACATATAGTATGTTAATAGCCTCTATGACTGTACATGGGGATGTATGTGTGTAGGCTGGGATATATTACATATAGTATGTTAATAGCCTCTATGACTGTACATGGGGATCTATGTGTGCAGGCCTGTAATATATTACATATAGTATGTTAATAGCCTCTATGACTGTATATGGGGATCTATGTGTGTAGGCTGGGATATATTACATATAGTATGTTAATAGCCTCTATGACTGTATATGGGGATCTATGTGTGTAGGCTGGGATATATTACATATAGTATGTTAATAGCCTCTATGACTGTACATGGGGATCTATGTGTGTAAGCTGTGATATATTACATATAGTATGTTAATAGCCTCTATGAATGTAGATGAGGATGTATGTGTGTAGGCTGGGCACACAGTCACCAGGGTGGCACACTACGCCCTGGCACTTCATTAGAAAGATCAGCACCCAGCCAGAATGATGTAATATTCCAGTGCATGTCTGCGGATAGCTCCAGAATGGAGGACAGAGGTCCTGGAGGAAGCACAGCCTTCTGCACCAGGCCTGCCTTCTGTGGGGGCACACAGCTGCCTCTGACCACCATGATCTGCAGCTCACATCCATATTACAATCGCCATGTATGCACGGTGCACAGAGGCCCTGCCCTGCCAGCATTGTCTGGGATCCCTTCTGGATTATTTACGGGCGGCTTTCATCAATATGGCTGAAATATGGATCGCCCAGTATGATTAGAGAGCAGGCTGGGGGTGACCCGAGCTGCGTTTCTCGCAGGAGCAGCCAGCCTGGGCTTTGTTTACATGCGGCTTTCCTTGCAAGCTGCATTCAGCTCTCATTAAAAACGCCTTGTTCTTGTAATAGACACAGTTTAAAGGGCTGCCCTCCATGATCACCTCTGAGATGGCTCTCCTCGTCTATCACCTAGGCTCTCTGTGCCTACAGGATGCTTGTAGGAGCCACCGGCTGCTCTCCATTTGCTGGGTTTTTCAGACATTCTCTTAAATATTTAATAGGAGTATGGTTTCCATAGCAAAATGATTTATTACTAGAAATTGTGCTGTGCCCCCCCCCCCCACCCCCCTGCCTTTATATTTCAGAAATTGTCTGAATCACTATCACAAGCGGTTGCTGAAATCACCATCTTTTCAGAAATGGGGATAAATCGCAGGATAATAGTGGGATGGATTTGTATTTTACAGCATGAATATGGAGGATGACTGGAGCATCATTTCCACACACACAACACACACAGCCTGATGGATGGATTGTGGAGCCCCCATCCAGAGTGAGAGCACAGCGCTTCATTCATGTTGGCACCATTCAGACAGTGCATCGCCTCTCCAAGGATGGCAGAGGAATCCCCTGTCTTGTGGGGGTGAGAGATGGCTGAGGAAACAATCCCAGCTGGGCTCTGACTGCAGCCAATTCGGGATCTGTCATGTACAGTAGGCATGCAGTGGTGGTGCCCATGGTGGTGCCACTCACCTGATGTGAACAGGACGATGGCTTTCAGGCAGCTGTACTCTGCAGAGTCTACGTGCAAGGCCTTGAGCTTCTCCACCTGCTCCTGGAAGATGCGGATGTGGTCCATAAAGGCCACCACTCGGTCTGCAGACATTGGGGAGGCATGGAGGCCAGCGGCTGCCAGGAGAGGGGCCACATGGAGGGGCATGGAGCACTGGGCTGCATTCAGCACAAACAGCTCGCTCCAAGTCAGCCTGAGCAGAGCCACCTGGTCGGTGATCTGCAGGTCGGGGAAGAAGGGGATGTTCCTGGCCCACTCCACAGCACTGAACAGCAGCCGGGCGGCCAGCTCGCAGATGTTCTCTATGCCCATGATGTTATTAGGCTGCATGCACTGGCTGCCATAGCGAGAGGTGGGGTAAGGCTCAGCCCGCAGCAGCAGGGAGATGTATCCGGACAGATAGCAATGGCCGTTCAGGGGGTCCCCATTGGTCAGGGCGTACTGGCCTGGGTTCGGCTGGGTTGGAGGCATTCGTCCTCGCTGAACCGCTGACAAAAACAAAGAGATAGAAGAGGAAATGTGCAACCAGGGCTGGGAATCAGAGCAATCAAACCAGTTCTATGTGTGACTATAAAGAAATATAAATAAATAAACAAACAAATAATAAATAAATAAATAAATATAGATAGTCTGCTTGTGTTTATTTTATCCTTATATTAAATATAAATATTATATATATTACACACAGACACTAGAACTATATATAGATAGATATATAGAAATTTATAGATATATACAGACATTACATTGTAAAAGTACAATATACAATAGCCACATTCGCAGACTGTCATGCACACTGGCCCACAACACATCACAAAGTAATAAAAGAAATAAACAGTCCTCACACACACCACTACAATAATACCACGAGCAGCAGCAGCACATTGACATGCAAGCAGTGAATCCCTGCTAATGTAAATATCCCTGCTGATAGGTAATGTATGAATATGGAATATGAAATAAATAACAGGAGGACTTCATAAATCAGAGGGAGATTTACTTGTACACCTTGTGCTGTAATAACTTGGAGCTGGGGAAAGTGAAAGTAACATTTAATAGGTATATATAGCTCTATAAAAAAAATCTCTAGAAAGCCCATAAACTTACAATAGTTAAACATAGTGGCCATGAGGTGCTGAGGCCAGGTAGTGAGGCTCGGTGTGTGTGCCATCAGGGTGCCTGCAGAGTGAATGCCCACAGATGCTGCACACTCATTAACTGCATGGATGCTGAAGCTTATTTATGCTGCAAGTTAGGAAAGCTGACCAAAGTGTGTGTACCAGATACTGCCCTGCCATGTACCACACAGCGAGGGGCAGGTTATTCCCCTCACTGCACCTTTATCTGAACTGCTCTATTTACAGGAGTCTGTTCTGTATTTTATTTTATTTTTTACGATTTAATTTTTTTAAATAATTTACTCCCTGTGCAATGGAAACAGTCAGAATTATGATATGAAATGACTTTTTTTCCCCTCTTAAGCACACATTTCCTTTCTTTTACAGATTTGGAATTTTGTGGCATGGAAACAGAATTATGATATAAAATGTTATATTATTATTTTTTTTTTTTTACTTATTTCCCTTCTTTTGCAGATTTAGGCATTTACTTTGAAGACATTTCTAGACACATCACCCACTGACCTGCCCCCTGGGTGCACATTTCTAGAAATACACCGTCATGGCTATGGTCAGATAAAGCCTGGGGACAGTATCCTATGTGAATGGTCCCTGGTAAAGGACTGTATCCTTCTGTAAACTTCTGGTGCGCTTCCCAGGGTGGAGAACAATGTAGGACAAGGCCAGACCTCGCCTAGGACAAGGGGCATGGCTGGTGACACTGGGAGCACTGCCACATAGGTGGCCTATTTTAAGGGGTGACCCAGATCTGGGGAGGTTTATGTGCATTTGCTTCTATTCCTGACAGTAGGAAAAATAAAAATAGAAAATAAAGGAGCTAGCACATGGGTACAGGAGGATCAGCCAACATCCCACAGCATGCTACCATAGACAAAACACACACAAAGATGCACTCACAGGGAGAGCTCCCGGTATAAATATTAATAGCATCATAATGCCACCACAGAGGGAGAGGGGGGCACCATGACTATTCCCCCCTCTTTGGGCACACACCTAGCAGCAGCATCCACACACACACAGGATGGGCACAGAAGAAATATTCACCTTCCCTCCTCATGCCCACTTTCAGGCACTTCTTGAGGCGGCAGTACTGGCACTGGTTCCGGTGGTGCTGGTCTATAGGACAGTTCCTGTTGGCACGACATGTGTAGGTTAAGTTCCTGCGGACGCTCCTCTTGAAGAAACTTTTGCAGCCCTCGCAGGTGAACTGGCCGTAGTGCTTCCCGCTGGACTTGTCCCCGCACACCACGCACTCGATGTGCTGCTGCTGGCTCTGGCCCGAGCCCTGCTGGCCCTTGTCTCCAGCCGCCCCGGGGGTGGAAGGGGGTCCCGGCTGGCTGGGGGTCTGCGGGGTGTGGGGGGCTTGCTGCTGCTGCTCCCGGGCAGGCTGCGCTGCCCCCGGGTTAGGGCCTCCTGGGTTCCCCCCGGCCACGTCTTCCTGCGGATCTCTCCAGCTGCTAACTACCATTGCCATATCTCGGGCCCAAAAAGTGCTGGGGAGCGAGGTCTGGGGGGATTTTATTTTGGAGGAGAAGAAG